>NW_006285997.1:7402945-7406080 GCF_000327345.1 Myotis davidii
TGTTGGCAGTTAACTTGTTGGCAGTTAACTGCCAATCTTAGTTGGTAGTTACTTTGCATATAGCCCTGATTAGCCAATGAAAAGGGTATTGGTCGTACGCCAATTACCAGTTTTGTCTTTTATTAGATAGGATGACCCTGCTTCTGTTTTTAAAATATGTTTTTATTGATTTCATAGGAAAGGAGAGGGAGAGAGAGAGACATCAAAGATGAGAGAGACTGACTGAGATCGGCTGACACCTGCATGCCCCCTACTGGGCATCTAGCCTGCAACAAAGATCGGCTGACTCCTGCATGCCCCCTACTGGGCATCTAGCCTGCAACCCAGGCATGTGCCCTGACCAGAAATTGAACCATGACCTCTTGGTTCATAGTAGATGCTCAATCGCCAAGCCACGCTGGCTGGGCTATGGCTCTGCTTCTGATAGCACTTTCCATATAAAGAATTATTTATGTTTCAAATGAGCAAAAAGATCCAATTAACACAATAAGACAAATGTATCACTTTCTTCACTCAAAGTCTAAAAAAAGGCAATAAATAATTCATCAGCTTAAATATCATCACCAAGGACCTGATTCCCCTCTGTCTCCCTGATCTCTCTTTTCATGCTCTGGTCTTACCCTCGGACTCCACAGTGTTGCCATTAACAACTCCTGGCTTCCCTGCTGCGGTAGTAAAATGACTATTACAGTTTCAACCTTCAACAGAAAGAAAGGTGATTTTTCCCAGCAGCTTACAAAGGAAAGTAAAAAAGCTTGTTTCCTTAAAGACAGTCAACATCTCACTGCCCACTGCATCTGTTTGTATAACGTGTCCTTCCATAAACTGACCACTGTTGTTATAGGGATTGGGATGGCTGAAGAAGTCACTCAGGGACCATCTCTACAGGTAACCATCAGGACAAGCCTACCCACACCATGTGACTGAGAATGGAGGAAGATGCTATTTCCCTAAAAGAGAGGGGATGGATGGAAAGCAAAATGACAACTCTCTATTACATATGAAATTGAACACTATCATATCTTCCTATAACAGTTTCATAAAGAACAATGTCCCATATCTGAAATGAGAATTATATTTGATTTTATAAAGGATTGGGAAGCTGGTTTATAGCATCTCACTTCATTCTTTTGCCTCAGTGAAGTTCCATAGCTAGCTTACTTCTAATAATTTATAATATACATAACCATTTCTACTCTTGGAAAAGAACTGTGATAATTACCCTATTTCACATAAGACACTATGGCAATGGCTCTTAGTTCCTGGTGACATGACATCTGCTGGATTCAGATCAGTGACCCAGAAATGAAAAGTTCTAGCTAGGATTGCCCAGCCTTTAAAACTTCATATGCCAACAACTAATTTAGGTCTTTCTCTTTTAAATTAGAATATTTAAGATAACTTCTGTCTGTGAGCCTCTTAAATTCCTGCCCCCCTTCTAATCTTTTAGAAAATGGGTAATAAAAAGCAGGTTCCATATCTACACAAGTGTGTGACCTGTCTGTGCCAAATTATTTTCACTTCATCAGTTTAGATACACAAATATAAAGTATGTGGCTTTATTTCCATTATTCTGTTCTAACTGTTCTCATTCTTCATTTAGATAAGAGGGCTAGCATTATTTTTGTAATACCATTACTTGATTAATATGTCAAAATATTCCCTTAAAGTATTTTTTCTAAGCTTTTTGACATAATATATTTTTTATATCACCCTTAGGTTTATTAGAATTTTTAAAGTTAAGTTAAAAATTTACCTACAACATCCAAACATTTTAATAAATATAATTTTTCATTCTTTCTTAATGAAGATTCAAAGATACAATTTTTTACTTTACTTTTCGATGTGATGATGAGTTTCATGGTTTGTAAATCCCCATCCACTGTGGCCATAGAGATATCTACAGAGAAACCCCTGTCATTTTATTCCCACACCAACAGCTATTGTAACCAGCAATTCAGATTGGTCCTTTATTATATATCTGTTCATAGCCAACTGCAGTGTTATTCCACAATAATTAAGTCCTCCAGCTCTCTCCATTCAAGCAAGAGGTGTCCTGGCAGGGAGTATGGTCAAGTAGTTACAAAATTTATGCTTTTTGCAACTTTTCCCAGTGCATTAGTAATAGGAAAAATGTAATTCCATAGAGCCAACATGGCAGGTGGGGCCTTAAGTGCAATTGCTTAGGTAAATATTAAATTTTATAATGTGTCCAGATTCTCTGGCCTAATATATCTTTGAAAGTAAAAATTAGAACATGTGACAAAGAAAAAACTTTACTAGTTATTAATTTGATGTTGTGTGAGAAACTTTTCAGTTCACACTCAAGAAAAAATATTTTTAATGAATGTTATATTTTCACAAAGGTGAATGTGCACATAACACACACACACACATACGAACAAACACATATACAGCAATAAAATGACAAATCTGGCATGAAAATGATTTCTAAGTAATATTTAACATATTCTACAAAGATTGGTCAAATACGAGAATGCTAGTTTATCTTATATTGTCTGTATATTCTAGATCATAGCCTGAATAAACCCCAGTGCAAGAAAGGCCTACAACTTCAAACTAATTCATCTTATTCTCTAGTTAATATTATGCCTGCCCACAATCTTTGTTCAATTCATTGGAAAGAATAACAAAAAAAATCACTAATCATGTTAAGTGTTCAAGGAAACATCTTTGATGTAGAATTAAACAAAAATTGAAGTATTTCAGAGAAGAGTAATATTTCTTTGACAAGCGAATAGCTCAGCTATTCATGCTTTTAAACATTATGCCATTTTTCATTTCCATAACATTGGTTTTATCGTGTCACTTTTTTCTTCGCATTTCTGTTTCAGTACTGTTTGCTTTGCTTTGGCCTGTTAACACTTTCACTTAAATTGGTGCCAATCTTTCCCAGATTGCAATGGTATTTGATAGAATCATATATAATAAAAGAGAAACATGCAAATTAACCATCCCAGCAGTACACTCAGGCCACGTCCATAAGCCACACCCACCAGCCAATCAGGAGCGAGTATGGAAATTAACCCAACTAAGATGGCAGCAAGCCTCATAGCTGTAGCAAGCAGGAGGCTTGGGTTGCCCCCAGCGATGGAGGAAGCCAAGCTTCCTACC
>NW_006285997.1:7406159-7410725 GCF_000327345.1 Myotis davidii
AAAAAAAAAAAGAAAGAAAAAAAGGAGAGGCTGGAGCTTGGGTCACCAGGGGGCGTGGCCAGCCTGAAAATGTCCCTCAGCCCCTCACCCAGGTTGGCCACACCACCATGGGGTGAGAGTCCCCACTGGGAGGCTTGGCCAGCCTGCAAACAGCCATTAGTCCCTCACCCAGGCCTGCCAGGCACCCAAGCAGGACTCCCACCATAATCCAGGACACCCTTCAGGGCACACCAGCTAGCCCCCACCCATGCACCAGACCTCTATCCTATATAATAAAAGGATAATATGCAAATTGACCCTAACAGCAGAACAATTGGGAATGACTGGTCACTATGACACACACTGACCACCAGGAGGCAGACGCTCGATGCAGGAGCTGCCCCCTGGAGGGCTGTGAGCTCCCACAGAGGGAGTTCTGATCATCCACAAGCCAGGCTGATGGCTGCCAGTACAACGGTGGTGGTGGGAGCCTCTCCTGCCTCCTCAGCAGCACTAAGGATGTCCGACTGCAGCTTAGGCCTGCTCCCCGCTGGCAAGTGGACATCCCCCAAGGGGTCCCAGACTGTGAGAGGGCACAGGCCAGGTGAGGGACCACCCCCCCGAGTGCACAAATTTGTGTGCACTGGGCCTCTAGTGTCATGATAAAGGACAAAAGAAATAAGAGGCATAATTTTAAAATATACAGGTGTGGGCAAAAGTAGTTTTACAGTTGTTTGTATGGAAAATAATACCATCATAAATAAATAATAATACAAGAATAAATTGTTTTGCATACTCTCAACTATACTGTAAACCCACTTTCCCCCACTCCTGTATATTTCTAACAATCCTGGGAATGCCAGCCTTTCCATAACATGCTAAAAAATATTTACCGTATCTGGATCAGACACATTTTCTGCTACATGCACACAAACTCCCAAGCAAACGTTGATATTAAAATGCACCTTTTGATTAACTAAATTGCATATAAACTGTTTAATTTAGGATGTTGGGCAACTAATTCTGTAACGTCGTAATGTGATTTAATGTAGACTCTAGAAAGGGGCTTAATCTTTATGGTCTTCATGGACTACTGTGCATCTCAGAGAAGGCAGCTGCCATTCACTCTCTAGATATAAAGGCTTGTCAATCTACTGAGGACTAATCAACAAACCTGGTAGTGAGGCACTGGGAGGAGCAAGGACAAAAATCTGCCTTTAATTACCTAGGTGGTACCCTGGATAGGCAAACATTTTTGCTTCATTCATTCATAGAGCACCTATTGGAGAACCTGCGATGCGCCAGGCGCTGATTTAGATTCCAGGAAATCATCAGTGAACAAAACAAACAAGGATCCCTCCAAGCCCTCATGTGCCTTACCTTCTAGAGGGAGAGACGGACAGTACCGATGGTCAATAAATCCATTATATAGAACGCCGTACGTGCTATGGTCGTGCAGGGTAAGGGCTGGGTGGTAGTACATAGGAGAAATGGGGGTTAGAAGTTTAAATCCAAACCTGGTAGTGAGGCACTGGGGGGAGCAAGGGCAAAAATCTGCCTTTAATTACCTAGGTGGCACACTGGATAGGCAAACGTTTTTGCTTCATTCATTCACAGAGCACCTATTGGAGAACCTGCGATGCACCAGGCGCTGATTTAGATTCCAGGAAATCATCAGTGAACAAAACAAACAAGGATCCCTCCAAGCCCTCATGTGCCTTACCCTCTAGAGGGAGAGACGGACAGTACCGATGGTCAATAAATCCATTATATAGAATGCCGTACGTGCTATGGTAGTGCAGGGTAAGGGCTGGGTGGTAGTACATAGGAGAAATGGGGGTTAGAAGTTTAAATAAGCTACACAAAGAAGTTCTCACTGTGAAGGACCTTGACTGCAGCAGAGGGAGGAAAGGGGAGAGTAGTAGGAGATGGGGACAGTGAGAGTAACCATGTATTATGACACTTGCATTATTTGTAAACCAGCCCCCAAGAGAACTCTGCCACATCTAAACCTTTCCATTCAATAGAAAGCTCCAGGGACATCTCATTGTTGGAAAACTATGAATTGTAGCTCCAGAGATGGGAGGTATCATTGCACATATAGCCCAAAGTTGCCAAAGACAGAGATCAGAAGGATGAATGTGGACTTTGAAAACCACAGCAACTTTATTATTCAGTAGCCAGTAATGGTAAAGAATAGAGGAGAGATGCCATCGGAGCAGCACAGGTCCTCTGAGTCACTGATATGTGAGCCTGAGTGAGGAAGCGTAGAACTGGAGTGTGCATGGTGGGACTGTAGGCTCAATGAGCCTCACAGAGGAATCTTCTCCTTAGCTCTGCTCTCCAAGAAGAAAGAGACCTATGAGGCTAATGATAAGGGTAGATAGCTAGCTTAATGAACAGATGAAGGGAGGGGATCCAGAGAGGATACATGCATCTTGGCCTGAACAATTAAAACAGCCATAAACCAAGGACAGAGGTATCTCTGGCCTGAGGAGCTGGGAGAGCCATAGGGGTAAGAAAACATCTCTGTCCAGGAAAAAAAAAAAAGAACCCATTTTACTCTTTGAGCTGAGAAGCCAATGGTTTCAGTCTCAAGGCTTGGCAGGATACAGTTGCTAGGTACCATAAGGTAGATCAAAAGTAATTCCCACATGGACAGATAAGATAGATAATGTGAAGGACAAAGAAAAGACACAGGATATCGGGAAAAAGGAAACATATTCTCACAGAGGATAGAGGAATGTTGCAAAATAAGGAGAAAGAAAGAGGGGGGCACCGTGTGGGCTTTGGCCTTTGAAACTGGCACGATGTAGCAGAGAGACTGAGGGGGAAAGCAGGGGGATCCTAGATTCAGGGAAAGAATCTCCAGGGTATACAAGGCCTCAAGCAGAGAGAGCAGTGGCCACCCTCTTTAGGGGACCCCTCTGTCTCTCTGTGCCAGGAGAGGCAGAGTCTTAGAATTAGAAGCTTAAATTTAGACTTAGAGGTAGAATCTGCTTGCAATAAAGCTTCTGTGCTTCTCACCTACCACCTTTTGTCCATGGCTTCATTCTTGGAATCCATCTAGACAAGAACCCGGAAAAGAAATCATCCTTGCACCCTGCTCACCAGAGAAAAAAACCCAAATCACTGAGATCCTGGCACCTTGTTTTGAGGAGCAGAGTAAAGCTAATATATTACCTTTGATTGAACAATAATCTGATCTAAAATGGTTTGCATATGTTTTGTGATTTTTTTTAAAAAAATGTATTTTTATTGATTTCAGAGAAGAAGGGAGAGTGAGAGAGAGAGAGGAGCATCAATAATGAGAGAATCATTGACTGGCTGCCTCCTACACGGCCTCCTATGGGGGGTCGAGCCCACAACCCAGGCATGTGTCCTTGACCGGAATTGAACCTGGGACCCTTCAGTCCACAGGCCAACACTCTATCCACTGAGCCAAACAAGCTAGGGCTGTTTTGTGATGTTTCAAGGTGTTTTTCACATATTAATTAAACAAGGAGGCCATTGGACTTAGATGGCTTTAGTCCTCTAAAGAAGCAACCCCAAATCTAAGCCTGTAATGCCTCAATGTTAGGAAATCCAAATGTAAGGAAAACCAAGCATAGCCAGCCAACTAGACTTTTCCAAAAAATGCAAACACTGAAGCCACAGATGATCAAATAATTTCCTTGTTTTGCTTCTGCCTCTCCTGTATGAAAGTCTTGGTGGAATGCTCCTAACCAACTCTGGTTTGATGATGCTTGATTCAAATCAGTTTTTGTTTAAAAAAACTTGTAAAATTTTTAATATGCCATAGTTATTCTTTTAACAGACACACTATCTTTTGATTCCCACAAAAACTTTTTGAAGTAGATAAGAGAGCATTATATTATTGTATCTGTTTTACAGATAAGACAAAACAGACTAAAATGAGGCTGAGAGAAGTTAAGCAGTTAATCAAACATCACAGAGCCAATAAATGTCAAGCAGAAACCATTCTTCCTAAACATGCATTTATACATCAGTCTTGTGATTCCTACATTGCTAATTGCTCTCCATTCTTAACTAATACACTTGGTTAAACCAAGAATCATCAAGGCAACTGGTATTTGTTACAAACATGTTACAAAATTGTTTAGAGGACACAATGAAATAACTAATCTACACTAATAAAAGAGAAATATGGTAATTGGCGTACGACCACTACCCTTTTGATTGGCTAATCAGGGTGATATGCAAATTAACTGCCAACTAAGATGGCAGTTAACTGCCAACAAAGATGGCGGTTAATTTGCATATGTAGGCACAATGCAGGGAGGCGAAAGGGAAAGCAAGAAGAAGCCCCCTGCCACTGACAGTGATCGGAAGGAAACCCAGGGGGCCCGCCTTTGCCCTGCCCCCAGCCATTATCGGAGAATTGGGTGCCTTTGTCGCCCTGGCCAGTGATAGCAGGAAGTAGGGGTGGAGCCAGCAATGGGAGCTGGGCAGGGTCGAAGCTGGCAGTCCTGGGAGCTAGGGGTCCCTTGCCTGGGCCTAAAGCGGAGCCTGCGATCACAGGGCCACTGCAGCTGCGGGTCCACGCTGCCCAGGCCGGACGCCTCC
>NW_006285997.1:7410988-7412934 GCF_000327345.1 Myotis davidii
GCTAGGGGTCCCGTGCCTGGGCCGAAAGCGAAGCCCACAATCGCGGGGCCACTGCAGCTGCGGGTCCCCGCTGCCTGGGCCAGACGCCTCAGCCAGAGGCGTCCTGCAGGGGCAGGGGCGGACCCCCAGCACCCCCCGCTGCCACTGCAGGACCCTGCTGCCCGGGCAGATTGCCTAGGCCAGAGGCGTTAGGCCTGGGCAGGGGCGGAGCCTGCAACCGCGGGGAAATAAGGGTTCCCTGCCCAGGCCTGACACCTCTGGCAGAGGCGTCAGGCCTGGGCAAGGGGCTGATCCTGCGATTGGAGGGTAATGGGGGTCAACACCTGAGGGCTCCCAGTATGTGAGAGGGGGCAGGCTGGGCTGAGGGACACTCCCCCCACCCACCCAGTGCACGAATTTCGTGCACCAGGCCCCTAGTAAAATATAAGCATACACTTAGTTCAATTTAGAACTAGTTTATACAGGCAAAGAGCACCACTGATAAGAACAGTAATTAGCAGTTCTATTATCTTAACAGCCAATCTTTCTACCTCCTCTTTACATATGACCCAAAAAAGAAGAAAAAATTAACTTTTTATGTTTCTGGTTAATTTAAACAATGTAATTTGGTTTTCATAATTTATTTCTTAACTACAGCTCTTACCAATCCTTGGCCTCATTAACTTTGGTTCTTACACCTAATATAAACACACACACACACAGTGCTTGTGAAAATAACCTAAATCACTACATATTTTTGTTTTTATTAGATGTACGATATCATACATTAGTATATATTTTTAGAATAATGTTTACATTAAAATATAATTTGTGTTCTTTACTGAATTGAGTTTAATTATTTCCCCACTTTTCTTAGAATTAATAGGCACAGTAATAGAGTAAAGAAGATCCTTAATTTTGAGCATACAAATGTCAATACAGTGGCATTTTAGCTGTGATGACAACAATTTTGTTACATGCTTAATTTATATCTTGTAATTTATGTTACTCGCATAGGATGTGCAAATAATTATCTCTTTTAAGAGACACTTTGTGATTTGAAAATATTGACTATTACCATGTTGCTCAAATAAACTGTAAACTCCTTTCATAAATATGTATATTTCATGAATGTAATGATTATATTTTTTAAACTGGATTTTCCCAGCAGATGAAATTTTAAACTAATAAGAAACATTTTACTCTTCGTGCATCTGTGTACACTATTCTCGATTAGAGGACATTTATCTATACTGTATTTTCTTTTTAATTGCACACTTGCAAAAATAAAGCACTTGGCTGGGAAGTGGTCCTTCTGTGAAACTACCTCACTTATAAATACATCTGTTCGACTGAGAAACCCATTTGGCCATCATTTCACTTTGCTTCCAGGACTAACTGCTCCAAAAGTATGAACTAAGTCTGACCGCAATTTATGTCTGTCAATCTAATCTCATTAACAGCAACTCTTTGCTGAAAAAGTAAACAAATTGTATCTCCTCTATGTGAAATTTCCAGCTTGTAGGATTTTTAGGACACAATGAAATAATCAATAAAATGTAAACACACACTTAGTACAAAAACTAGCACATGCATGTTCAATAAATACTTACTTTTATTTATATTCCTCTCAGCAAAAGAAGTCTGCACTGCTTTCAGGTCTCAACACTGACTTCCAGTCACCCAAACACACATTCAATTATGCCTTCCTATGTATACTGGCCTGTTCCTCTCAACATAGGATACTAGTATTTGAATTAATGATCAATACCAACCTAGTCTTGAAAGACCTAATGCATCCCTTTGAGATGATTTTAAAAGGTAAACAGCACTGCAATACTAACCTTGAAGATAACTGAGTTGAGAGTAATTGAAGTTATAAAATGAAAGTGATATAAGTGAGGACATTTTTAAATGATAGATTAAAAGACGTATTAGGCGCCGAAACCGGTTTGGCTCAGTGGATA
>NW_006285997.1:7412989-7416280 GCF_000327345.1 Myotis davidii
CTAGTATTTGAATTAATGATCAATACCAACCTAGTCTTGAAAGACCTAATGCATCCCTTTGAGATGATTTTAAAAGGTAAACAGCACTGCAATACTAACCTTGAAGATAACTGAGTTGAGAGTAATTGAAGTTATAAAATGAAAGTGATATAAGTGAGGACATTTTTAAATGATAGATTAAAAGACACATTAGGCATTTGATTATTGAATTCCTTGAAAGCAAGAGATAAAAAAAAATAAGGAAAGAGAATTAATGAAGAAGCCTGGAAAGAAGAGATTTTAAAAGCAACTAGAAGAAAATAAAGTAAGTGAAAGGAAAAGAGCCAAAAGAGAAATTAATCCAAATTAAATTTGTTTTATGTCTGACACGTAGCTTACTATGCTAATGCTTTTCAAAGAATGATTGACTATCTTCAGCATGTCTCTAAACATTTTTCATATGTATTTTCAATAGAATAAGATACAATTATTATGTTACTGAAGTTGGGAATACATATCTAAATAGCACAGTAACTTGATCTATAAATGTATTTTTAAGCTAGTATCTCTTCCTAGGGAGGTTTATTTCTCAAGGAATTATTTTGTGTACCTATAAAAATCCGATTTCTTGCTCGGGTATCTTTATTTTAAAGAATAATGCCTGAATGTAGTGAACTCACCCAACCTGTGGGTCCATATCCAAAAGACGTCATCGGAATGAACAGAGACATTTATAAATAAAATTCAATCCCTTACACGTGGTAACATGCCTTTGAAAATTAAAAATGGTTCAGAAAATAACTAAAAGTATCACGTGTCAATCTCAAAAAGTGATGTTCGATCTCTACTTAGGCTTTCCTCATGAAATTCTCTAAGAGCCATACCAGAATCTCATCCAGATAAATGATGAGTCTGATCTACATATACTGTTTAATTTTTCGGCTGAAAGGAATCAGTAATCTCCAAAATTCTAATAAGCTAGTGAAAATGCAGACATGAATAGCTTATTTTTTAGGAAGTAGTGAATATATAAAGAACAACCATCTTTTTGAATATGATGAAAAGATCTTTTGAGAATTTTCCAACACATCACATGATAACTTACATAGCACTCTAAGAGATTTTCTCAAATGGAGCTGAAAATATTGCTATAATTAGGACTCTTCAAGGCACTGACAGGTTAAAAGACCATACCAGACCATGGCCTTCTTTGCCAACTGCACAGATTGCCTGAGTTACTCAAAAAAAAAGTTTATGGTTATATATACTCTTTACCTGAAGACTATGGTTATATATTTGAAGGTAAATTTTTTTTATGATTTTATCTTTTGAGATACATTTGGTGACTGGAAATTTAACACTGAACAGCAGCCTCTTGAAAACTTCAGATTTAAGGAGCCTCCTGAGCAAACTGAAGAATTCACTGAATATAAAATTATTGCAATTTTAACAGACTTAGAATCTAATGATTGCTTTAACATTCATGCTGAGACTTTATAGATATTGGCTAATATGTGTCTTTAGATAAGTCTATTTTAGTTTCTGTAATTCTTCCTTATTGAAAAGTGAATCACTTTTAAAAAGTTTTCCCCAATGGTATTAGCCTCAGAACTATATTAGAGATTGTACTTCTCTAAAACATGAGAAGGAAACTTTTAAGGGTGATTTTTTTTAGGATTTACCCTGGAAAGCTAATGATCACTTTACAACATGCTGAGGGAGATCTAGCTGCCACCACCTGCACGCACCTGTGTGAGATGAGTAAGGTGAAAGTAAGGCGGCACCTGCTGCTTGTGCTCTGATAGGACAGTCACAGAGGCGTTGGCTGGCACTACCTCCTGGGAGAGGAGTCATGCCCAGTGGCTTTGTGGCCTTAAAGATGCAGGTTGTGAGGCACAACATTTCCCTGTCTATTATCACAAAGGCAATGTTGTCCTACAGGCAGTAACTGTGGTGATAGCTTTGAGCTCACTAGGTCTCATGGCAGTGAGAGGGATCCAGAGTCCGCAGTCAGGGCAGGAGCTGCTTGATTCCCAAGCTTTCTGATCTCAAGGAAGCAGTCACCGTGGAAGGCCTCTGTGTTCACGCTGTTCTATGAGTCATACCTGGAAGACCTAGAAGTGGCTCTTGCAGCCCTTTCTAAGACTTTGTAACAACTAATTTCATAGCAAAAATTCACTTTTTAAAGAGAGTACCTTCTGTTACCTGCATTTCTCTAATGACAGGTAATGACCTAGTTGGAAAAGGCAAAGAGATATGTACAAATACAGATACTATGTATATGTACAAATATGCATATGTACTGTTAGCAGTAAGGCAAAAACTTTAAACAGTATATACTAGTAAATGTTCAAAAAAGGGGACTGGTTAAGAAATGGTAATATACACTGAGTGGCCAGATTATTATGACCACACCATAAAGTGTTTTGTTGGGCTACTTTTTGCCTTCAATACTGTGGCGATTCTTCTTGGCATTTGACTCCACGAGATGTTGAAAGGTGATACGAGGAGTCTGACACCATGCCTGATGACTAGCACTGTCCAGTTCTGTGAGATTTGATGGTTGTGGAACCAGCTGCCTGATGGCTCTTTTAACTTTGTCCCACAAATGCTCCATTGGATTGAGATCTGGTGATTGTGGGGGCCACCTAAGCAAGGTAAAGTCTCCCTCATGTTCTTGAAACCACTCCTGCACAATACAAGCACCGTGGCATGGCGCATTGTCTTATTGGAAGAAGCCATCTCCATTGGGATATGCCATCAACATGATAGGATGAACTTGATCAGCAACAATACTTAGGTATGTTGTGCTATTCAGACATTTATAACGATCTGGTCCTCTAGACACTTCAGGGTGAAATTATAGCTAATGTGCCTATACTGTCAGTTGGTCATAATAATCTGGCCACTCAGTGTAGCTAAATAATGAAATCATATACATTATTTATTTAGAAAAAAATTCAAACCTACAGAAACGTTGTAAGTATATTACAATGAATTATATTTTGTCTAGATTTACTAATGTGCCAATAATATTGTAATATATATTTTCAAAATGTAAACTCTTTATAATATATTAAGAGGGGGAAATGCAGAGCACTATTTCCTTTTAGTAACAATATATTTATATGCATCATACAAAAAAAATCTCATTTTTTGGATAGTAAAATTACAGATGATTAATTGTATTTTTATTTTTGCCCGTGTATAGTTTATAACTGTTCTACAAATAGAACAATATAATAATAAACAAAGCCTGATTAGCTCTCGGGAAGCCATTGATAATGCACATAATTCTTTTATCTAAATTAC
>NW_006285997.1:7417022-7420667 GCF_000327345.1 Myotis davidii
GACTGCATGTTCTATTTGCCTCTGAGTGTTTGCCACACATGGTAACATACTGGAGATTCTGCTTAGTACAGATACATTTCACATCACACACTGTGAAATACCAACTCAAAGCAAGATTCATTTACACATACATATATTGAACCATTTATTTAGCAGTGTTATACCAAGTCTTTTTGATTCAGAGAACCAAGTGCTTTGTTTTGCTTTTTAGTTAAAGCATTTATTTTTACTTTCTCCAAGTCTTTTTAGATATTTCAATTTATATTTAATTTTTATTGCATATATTTAAAATGTACAAAATGATGATTTGATATACATATACACTGTGGAATGTTTACCAAAATTAAGAGTAACATATCCATAATCACATAGTTAACATGTCACTTTGTATGTGAATGTGTGTGTGCGTGTGTGTGTGTGTGTGTGTGCATGCATATGTGTGGTGAGAATGCTTAAGGTCTATTCTCAACAACTTTCCAGTATACAATACTATATTATTAACTACTAGAGGCCTGGTCCAAAAAAATTTGTGCACTCGAGGGGAGGGTCCCTCAGCCTGGCCTGTGCCCGCTTGCAGTCTGGGACCCCTCGGGGGATGACTGCCTGCTGGCTTAGGCCTGCTCCCCGGGGGACTGGGCCTAAGTTGGGAATCAGAAATCCCTCTTTCAGCCCGGCAGCCCTTGCGGGATGTTCACTTGCCAGAGGGAGCAGACCTAAACTGCAGTTGGACATCCTTAGCGCTGCTGAGGAGGCAGGAGAGGCTCCCACCACCACCGCTGTGCTGGCAGCCATCAGCCTGGCTTGTGGCTGAGCAGAGCTCCCCCATGCAGGAGCGAACTGACCACCAGAGGGCAGTACCTCCATTGAGTGTCTGCCCCCTGGTGGTCAGTGTGTGTCATAGTGACCAGTCATTCCCAGTCTTTCTGCTGTTAGGGTCAGTTTGCGTATAACCCTTTTACTATATAGGATAGAGGCCTAGTGCTTGGGTGAGGGACGGCTGGTTTGCCCTGATGGGTGTCCTGGATCAGGGTAGGGGTCCCGCTTGGGTGCCTGGCCAGCCTGGGTAAGGGGCTGATGGCTGTTTGCAGCTGGTCACACCCCTTTCAGGGTGGGGGTCCCCACTGGGGTGCCTTTCCAGCCTGGATGAGGGGCTGATGGCTGTTTTCAGGCTGGTCACACCCCCTTTAGGGTGGGGGTCCCCATTGGGGTGCCTGGTGAGTCTGGGTGAGGGGCTAAGGGCCATTTTAAGGCTGGCTTACAACTGAAGCTCCCAGCCTCTCCTTTTTTTTGTTGTTCTGGGATTTATTTACCTTCTATAATTGAAACTCTGTTGCTTTCACTGGCACTCCCAGCTCTGTGGCCATGGCTGGCTGAAAGTAGGTATCTGGGGTTTGTTTAGTTTCTATAATTGAAACTTTGTTGCTTTTGGAGCTGTTGCTTTCGGAGCTCAGAGCCCGTCCATGGCAGGTGGGGAACCTTGGCTTCCTGCATCACTGGAGCAAGCAAACCTCCTGCTCGCTTCAGCTACGTGACTGCCAGCCACCATCTTTATTGGCAATTAATTTGCATATCTTGTTGATTAGCCAATGGGAAGCATAGCAGAGGTATGGTTAATTACCTTTTTTGTCTTTTATTAGATAGGATTAGAGGGCTGGTGCACAATTTCATGTATGGGTTGGATTCAGATCGGCTGCTCCAATGGAGGCCGATCAGGCTGGGCTAATGGCGGCGGGGGGGCGGGGGGATGCAGGAGGTTGGCTGTTCCCAATCAGGAGCAAGGCCAGCCAAAGGGAGGGGCCACAGGAGGTTGGGTGAGAATGATCAGGGCCCCAATTGGGCTGGTTGCCTGCCGCAGTGCACATCATAGTGACCAGTCATTCTGGTTGTTCCGTCGTTCTGTTGCTTGGCTTATAAATATGTAGTCACCATGATGTACATTAGATCCTTAGAACTTGTTATTTTTATAACTGAAAATCTACCTATGTCATCCCATTTTCACCCTCCCCACCCCCACTTCCCAATCCCTGGCCACCACAATGTTGATTTTTATAAAGTTGACTTTTCTTTTCAGATTCTAAGTATAGCTGATATCAAACAGTATTTATGTTTGTGTTTTCACTTAGCATAATGCCCTTTAGATTGATCCATGTTTTCACAGATGTCAGGATTTCTTTTCCTGTGACTGAATAATAATTCATTTTATATAGGTACATAAGTGTGTGTGTGTGTGTGATCCCATTTTATTTATCTGTTCATTTGTTGATGGACCTTTGTTTCCATGTCTTGGCTATTGTGAATAATGCTGCAATGAATATGGGGGTGCACATATCTCAAGATATTTGTTTCATTTCCTTCAGATATATACTCAGGAGTGAGATTGCTGGATTATATGGTGATACAATTTTTAATTTTTTCAGGGACTGCCATACTGTTTTTCATAATGGCTGTACCATTTTACATTTCCATCAACAGTGTATATGGGTTTCCTTTCTTCTACAACCTTGCCAACATTTGTTATCTTTTATCTTTTGAGCTCCCAGTCAGCCATTCAATTGTAAGAGTAAACAACTGATAGTCTATAGTGTATTCATTGTGTTGGATTATTTTGCTGCCGAACTGTAGGCTTTTGTAAATGTTCAGAGAATGTTTAAGGTAGCCTAGCCTAAGCTATGATTTTTTGGTAGGTTAGATGAATTAAATTCATGTTTGACTTATAATATTTTAAACTTATAATGGGTTTATTATGAAATAACCTCATAATAAGTCAAAAAGTATCTTTATATTGTTTATAAATATTTTCTCCCATTCCATAGATTGCCACTTCAAATTTACTAATTGTTTCTTTTGCTGTGTAGAAGCTCTTTATTTCAATGTGGTCCCATTCATTTATTTTATTTCTTGTTGTTTGTGCTTTTGATGTCTTAACCAAGCAATCATTGCCCCAATCAATATAAAGGATCTTTCCCCTGTGTTATTTTTTTCTAAGACTTTTATGGTTTTAGGTTTCACATTTAAGTCTTTAATCTATTTTGAGTTAATTTTTGTAAATTTTACATTTGTTCATCTAATTTTCCCAACAATCTATATTAAGGAGACTATCCTCTCCCATTTATACCTGTGGCACCCTGGTCAAAAATTTGTTGTCAGTCTATAACTGGGTTTATGTCTCGTTTCTTTATTCAGTTCCACTGGTCTCTGTGACTACATTTTTCTTAATGTTAGTAATATGCTATTTTGATTACTATAGCTTTTTAATACATCTTGAAATAAGGTAGTCTGAGATCTCAGTCTTATTCTTCTTTCTTAGAATTGCATTGGCGATTCAGGGTCTTTTACAGTACATATAAATTTTAGGATGTTTTTCTATTTCTGTGAAAAATGACATTGGGTTTTGATTGAGAGTGTAATGAATTTGTTTATTGCTTTGGGTTGTATGGCTATTTTCACAATCTTAATCTACATTAATAAAAGAGAAACATGCAAATTAACCATCACTCCATCACTCTGCCACTCTACTACACTCACCGGCCAATCAGGAGCGACTATGAAAATTAACCCAACTAAGATGGCATCGGCCACGGAGCTGGAGTGAGCAGGAGGCTTGGGTTGCCCCTGGCGATGGAGGAAGCCAAGCTTCCCACCTGC
>NW_006285997.1:7420777-7437384 GCF_000327345.1 Myotis davidii
GTGCACTATGACACACACTGACCACCACAGACACTCAATGCAGGAGCTGCCACCTGGTGGTCAGTGTGCTCCCACAGGGGGAGCTCTGCTCAGTCACAGGCCAGGCTGATGGCTGCCAGCACAGCAGTGATGGCGGGAACCTCCCCCTCCACCTCAGCAGAGCTAAGGATGTCCAACTGCAGCTTAGGCCTGCTCCCTACTGGCAAGTGGACATCTCCCAAGGGCTCTAGGCTGCCAGAGGGGTATCTGACTGCCAGCTTAGGCCTGATTCCCCCCAGGAGTGGGCCTAAGCTGGCAGGTGGACATCCCCTGAGGGGGTCCCAGACTGCAAGAAGTCACAGGCCGGGCTAAGGGAACCCCCCTCGAGTGCACAAATTTTTATGCACCATGCCTCTAGTTCTTCCAATAAAAGAACACAGAATATCTCTTAATTTATTTGTGTCTACTTCCATTTCTTAAACCAATGTTTTATACTTTTATGTGTACAGGCCTTTCACCTTTTTGGTTAAATGTATTCTTAAGTATTTTATTGTTTTTTATGCTTTTGAAAATGGCATTGCTTTTTAAATTTATCTTTCTGATAATACATTAAGGTATAAACATAAATTATTTTGTTAGAGAACCAAGTAAACTATTCAAATCCAAAATATGAACACAAACACAAAATGGTTTGATTAGATACCACTTTAAAATAAACAAAGAAGCCATAATTTATAAATTAAGCACATAGAAATAAATATCACAATTACCCCATTAACTTGAATACCACAAGTAACTTGAAATCAGCGATTCCTTTTTGTTAAGCATAAAATCATATCTATTTAACCTAATTTCATTACTCATAAAAGTTCTACAAAAAATGTCATATGTCATAAGGGCAAAATTTTACTATTGTAGTTTCTATGTAGATGATTAACTAATTACATTAGTGGTAGGTTTTTTAACCAAAACATATTAAAAATCAGGTAGGATAAAAAAATGACAACTCATGAGAGTAGATTTAACTGTTTTGTTGTTGTTGTTATTTTTTGTTTGTTTCATAATCCTCACCTGAGGATATTTTTCCATTGATTTTAGAGATAGTGGGGGAGAGAGAGAAAGACAGAGAGAAATATTGATGTGAGAGAAACATATCCATTGCTTGCCTTCTGCACATGCCTTGACTAGGGCCTGGGCTGGAGAGGAGCTTGCAATTGAGGTACCTGTCCTTGATCGGAATCAAACGCAGGACCTTTTGATTCACAGGCCAATACTTTATCCACTGAGCTAAACCAGCTAGGTTTAATTTTTTTAATGGCAAAATATATTATACTACATTAACAATGCTGTGTATGTGCAACAATTTTATCTAACCTGCCATCGATGATGATTTACTAATACTAGTCCTGAGTAAATGGCCATTTTTTGAATTCTATAGAGGAATGGTGTCTGATATACTAGTCAAAATGCCACAGACAAGACCAATTGTGTGCTCAGTGACCTATGACCAGGAGGTCACAGTTCCGATGATTCTTTCTCATCGTTGATGTTTCTATCTCTCTCTCCCTCTCAACGTCCTCTCTGAAATCAATAAAATTATTTTTTTTAAAATGTCAGAGACAATAACTAAATTAGACAAAGCTATTTTAAGAAATTAACATTGATTTTGATTATGTGTATTTCTCTCTGTTCCTCTCCCTTCCTCTCTATAAAATCAATACAAAATATATTTTAAAATAAAGTAAACTATATTTAAATGAGATTAGGTTAGGGCCCTAACTTAAAACAACTGATTTTCTTACAAGAGGAGGAGATACCAGGAATGAGTGTGCACAGAGAAAAAGGCCATGTGAGGACACAATGAGAAGGTGGCCATCTGCCAGTCAGGCCTCCAGAGAAATCTATGCCACCTGCATCTTATCTTCAACTTCTAGCTTCCAGAATTGTGAGAAAATCAAGTTTTGTTCTTTAAGTCACTCAGTCAGTGGTATTTTGTTATGGATGTCTTAGATGACTAGCAATATCCTTTTTTAAAAAAAAAATTCCATAGTGTATAAATATAAGAGCAAGAAAAACTGTTAACATGTTAATTAATAACTCTGTTATTTGAAATTCAGGCTTCTGGTAACTCGAGAATTTAAACTAATGAGCTTCTAGGGCTAAAATATCTCACATGTTTTCTGTATATCTCCTATACAATAAAGGCATGGTCCTGCAGAATAAAAACCAGCACTATAGCAGGCAGTCAGTAGCAGTTGTACAAGTACTGTGGCAGATATAGCTGTGTGAGTTTGGAAGGGATCAGAAGCATACATTGGTATCCTTGATTTGAATAAGAAAATGGAGGTCAGTTTATGTGATTTGAAAAGATGGTTTGGTAGATCACTATAAATAAGAGGAGCTGGTTTACATGACTGAAGAATTCTGTTTTGAAAAGACTGGTAATTAAATTTCTTCAAGATCATCATTACATTCAAGCTTTTTGTCAATGTTCTACAATGAAGAATTCTAAATTAAACCAATCACACTGTCTCTTTCCTATAAATTCCTGTATGGCACCTATCATGCTTGCCCCTATATTTGAGCTCTTTATACATGTCTTATGTTCATGGTAAAATATAAGTCCCAAGGCATTTCACATGCTTATTGTGTGCTTACATACTTAAAATAATTTTATACAGAGTTGGATTGCCTATAAAAATTTATTATACAATAGAGCTCTGCAACAGTTGGGGTATTCACAACGAAAGGATACTGTAGTAGGATTATGAGCTCAATACTCTAACTCATGTAGTAGAAATGAGATATATGTACTATATTTTCTGGTGACGAGTTCCTGGTATATGGAAAAATAAAACGTGTTTGTTTTTTTTAAACACCGTATGAAACAAATATATCTTTGCTAACTTTTTAGAGTTTAAAAAGAAAACAACACTGTTTATCCTGCAGACAGTTTTACAATATTGATGCAATTGTTCAGTTTTGATCAGGTTTGCCAGTTTCTGGCAGGTGATGCAAAAGCAACACTTAAGTAGACTATAGTTAGATTGACTACTTTCATAGGGACAGATGCTTCAGGCTTCCCTAAAATAACCTCTTAGAAATTTCATCACTATTTATTTGAGATGTACAGAGCACTGACTAATATATGGATGATCAAATTCTGTTTCTCCAAGGGCAAAATCAATACATTCTGTGATGTATGAAAGATGATTTCAAAAAATAAAGGTGGAATGGCAATATATAGAGAGAGATGTATGTGTTTGTATTGCATCCTAATGTTTAAAATTATTTTGGGGGATAAATCTTATTTTATCTTTCATTTCATAACTTGTTTTGCTCAAAGGCAGTTGCATTTTATTAACTAAGAGAGCACCGATAAGTCTGTCCTTTATTCTACAGTTAAGAAGCAAAGGAAAATTATTTTTTAGGAAAGAGCTTTTTTCCAATTACAAAGAATCTTTATTCACTACCCATTTAAGCAACCTGCGCACACCATTCATGTTTATAGAACATCCTATAGTACCCAATAGAATGCAAAGCATATACACAATAACCACTCAAACATGCATGAATTAGAATGAATAACAAAGGTTTATAATGTTCCTTCAACATAAATACTAAATAAATTAAGTACAACATGTTCTTTGTAATAAGATACTAGAACCAAAAATGCTGATTAGAAGACTTCCACAAGAAAAGATTAATAATTAAAGATTGTGTTGCTACCAGTGAGAGAGTGAAAAGTCAAGCCACAGACTGGGAGAGTAACTCACAATATTTAACCAACACAAGTCTTGTATAGAGAGTATATAAAGAACTCTGACATACAGATAAAAAAAATATGAACAACTCTCTTTTAAGAACAGGCAAAAGGTTTAAATAAGCCTTCACAGAAGAAGATACCCAAATGGCCAATGAGTACATGAATACGAAAGCAGGTACTTCATATTATTAATCAACAGAGATATTAAAATCAAACACCCAAATGATACCACCATAAACATATAAGAATAGTCATACTAAATGTCGGTGATGACAGGAAATATACATTGATGGTGATAGTGCAGTTGGTACAAGCAATTTGGAGAATCTTTGACAGTATCTATAAAAGTTAAACATGTGCCTACCCTATGATCTAGCAATTCCACAACTAGATAAATATCCAAGAAAAATTAGTACACCTATTTTACCAATGCACAAGAATAAGGGAGGGGCCAAGGCTGGGTGGAGGCAGGTACAAGGGGGAGAATAGGAGACATCTGCAATAGTGTCAACAATGAAAAATTTAAATTAAAAAAATATCAAGACATCTCAAATTATAGAGAAAACAGCAATTTTGTCTAATCACTTTATAACAAGCGGTTCATCTTACCTCTGCTACCAGTTGCTGAAGAGATGGTGAAGCTACAGAATATAGACTTGAGTTACCCCTTATGGGACTATGGAGACTAACATAAGCCACAACATTTTTCTGCAGAACCTTCCTGAAATCCTGAAATGAAAAAAAAATTGTCTCTAACATAAATAACAATAACAGATTTTTAATCAGTTACTTATTAAATACTAAACACTTTCTACTTAAAAGTATTACATTGTACCAGTACGTTGTCGGCAATTTCATACTATTTAGTAAGAGTACACAAAGTCATAAAATGATTTTGAATAAATGCGATGGATTAAACATAACATTTTGATAAAATATTTCAAATATGTTCTGGAGGCAAATTTTAAGATAACATGTTTTTAAATGGTTAACACAGTATGAGATTCACCTCCAAAATACAGGATGACATTTTTGGTCAAGTGAGGGCACTTAATTTTATAGTGTTTGAATTAGAGAGTAGACAAGGGAAAACTACTTCAGTGATTAATAAACCAACCCTTTCTGTGAAGCAATGAGTTACTTTTTGTACAAACTGGTTCTTTATTTTGAGCAAAATGGAACATAATACAATTGTATCCCTGCACATATTAACTGAAATAAAACCTGATATATTTCACGCAGATTAGTAGCATAAAATGGTTCAAATAGAATAGCTTTCTCATTTCTCTGCTAAATTCCAAAATTTGATGACCAATGATTCTCTTTTACTAGATAGGTAAAAAGTCCCTCTGATACTTTTCTCATCTTCTTGAACAAATATTTAATGGATAATTACCATGGTGGCAGTTATATAGAAACATACTAAAAAACATCCTAAAAATTGTATTACTTCATGTCAGGAACATATATTTCTTCTTCTAACACTATCAGATAAAAGACTGCAAGGACTTGAAATCCTTATGGAATCGGTGTTCCTCCTATTTTATGTTGAAAATTCAGCTATACCTCTGTAAGAGAGGTGAGAAGACAATTAATTTAAATTAAATAAGTATTTTAAAGAAAAATAAATGGTAAATTTTGACTCAGGTATTCAGCTTTATACATAACAATTTTTAAAAGTCCAGTGTTACAAAGTACTACAGAAAAACAGCTGTTTGCACACTAGCCAATAGACACTGTGTATATGTTAGTCCATTTAATTCTCAGGAGACACTCATGATATAGGCATCTGTATACTCATTTGATAAATCAAGTCTTGGGTAGGGTAGTCTTGTAAAAGTCCACATGTTTTGTGGCAGAGAAGACTTGAACTTGGAATTTTTTGACTGTAAAATTTGTAGTATTTCCATGATATCCTGTAAATAATAAAGATTCTTCACAGAATAAATGGTAGTTCTTGAAGAACATATCTAGTAAAATGTTATCAGCCTTCCCAAGGATCAAGATCAGTGCTGAGTCAATCCTCTATTGACCAAAACCGCCTAATCATTTTAATTACATGTGTGGACTTCAAGAGGTTCCTGTGCAAACAAAATTAAATAGAACAATAGGACGTGTCAACACATTTTTTCCTCACTCATCTTCCCTAAGGGGTGTATTTAGAGCATAAATTGGATGCAGTTTAAAAGAAAATGTTTCATTTTTCATAAGAGTAAATTTTGAACAGGAAAACTAATAGTTTCTAAATTCCTTCTCAACTAGATAGTTGCAAAATGGCTTCATAAACTGTACTGAAGTAATTTTCTAAGACATAGTTATTTGCAAGAGGATATTTTTAAAGCTAATAATCAAATCTATATCTTTTATTTGACATTTTCTTTACTCAAAATCTTTGTCCAAAACGTCATGAAAAAAACACACAAAAAAACACACACAACAAAAAACAGAAAGTGACTAAGTGCATAATTAGTAAATGGCTTCATAAACTGTACTGAAGTAATTTTCTAAGACATAGTTATTTGCAAGAGGATATTTTTAAAGCTAATAATCAAATCTATATCTTTTATTTGACATTTTCTTTACTCAAAATCTTTGTCCAAAACGTCATGAAAAAAACACACAAAAAAACACACACAACAAAAAACAGAAAGTGACTAAGTGCATAATTAGTGTATTTTGAAGAAGAGCCTTTTCTAACTTAAACATTTTTTCCTATGGACTCTCATCCTATATAATAAAAGCCTAATAGGCTAAGTGTCCAGTCGGCCAGTCGGCCGTTCAACCAATCAAAGCATAATATGCTAATGATATGCTAAGGCTGCTCAACTGCTCGCTATGATGTGCACTGACAACCGGGGGCAGACACTCTGACTGGTAAGTTAGCTTGCTGCTGTGGTCTGGCCAATTGGGACTGAGCAAGACGGGCATCAATCCCAGTATCAGCTGTCATATCCCATTAAAAACAGTGCATCTGTGAGGCACAGACATAGAAGCATTTGATACTAAATATTCCAGTTGTTTTCTAACCATGACCCATTCATTTGGACAAAGGCTTCTTAAGGTAGGTAGGTAAGTATTTCTGTAGGTAGGAAAGAAGCAGAGAGATAGGTTTAGAAGAATAGACAGAAGAAAGAGTAGAGGAAGGGAGGAGAAGAGGAAGGAAGAAAAAAAAACACACACACACATACTATTTTGAGTCTAGTCTCCATGTTGCATCTCTAAATTATAATACTAAGGTTATACACATTTAACATAGGAGAAAGTTCCCTTATTCTAGATAATGGCAGAAAGTTTTAAAAGAAAGGTTAATGGTATGCATCATTTAATCCTTTCTTACCCTGTTCCTGTCAACCTGTCTACTGAGATATGCAATAACCAGGTAAACACTATTGTGGGCATATTAGAGTCTGTAGATCTGGTAGCAATATGAATAGTGGCAGATCATACACAATTCACTGTGGTCCAACTCTAATCCCCCTTCATTCTTCTGAGTGATTTCAGCAACCTAGCAGATATGACATGACATCCTGGTTGAAATGCACATTCTTGTCCTTGGCTTTGACAATTTTACTTTGTCTACGAGAGAGAGAGAGAGAGAGAGAGAGAGAGAGAGAAAGAGAGAGAAGAGAAAATACTAATGGATGTACATTTACCTCTCCCCATTCATATGAGCCAATATTGCCAAACTCTGTTCCTCCCCAGGAGCAGAAAACAATACTGCGGTCTGGTCTCCACCCTCTCTTCACTCTTAACATCAAGGCCTGGATGAAAGCTGTGATTATGGCAGTGCTGCTGGCCCATTCTTGCCCCCTGTAACTGGATGTAGTATGATGGTGGCTGCCAACTATGATATATTTGTCTGGAAATAGAAAGAAACAAGAGCCATTAAAACAAAATATAAATCCTAACAATAAACTTAATGACATTTACATAATCCTTTTGCACAACTGAGCAACAATTATGCAAAATTGTTCTAATAATTAAGACTACTTTACATTTTTTCACCCCTGTCTTGATTCACACATCTGTGTATATCAAAGCAGAGGCAGCTGCTGTACCCAATTATGAACCCAAAGCTTAGATTCATATTACTGTCCTCTGTGACATGCATATTAATTAGTGAGGTATGCAAATATGCCACAATGAAACCTTTATCTAACATTATCCCAGAATCATAGTGGGAAGTGCCCTGTAAACAATGTCTGTATGCTCAGTAAATATTAATGAACTTTTAATACATTGAGGGAACAGTTATTTAGTAGCTTTAAATATTAAAAATGTGGTGGTTATATATGGATTTTTGCAATAAGTATTTAGGGAATTAATTATAGTTTTAACCTCACTTCTTTCTCTGAAGAATAAAAAATCGACAACAGCAAAAGGCATCCAATTACTGCAAAAGTTTCCTTTTCACATATTTTATTTTATATAATCATACAAAATCTATTAGGTATGCTCTTAGCAAGGTCTCAATGACACATGGAATGCCTACTCAATGTACATTACTGATTATTGTCATCAATAAGTAGGCTAAAGACATGCTTCCAGAGTTTTCCCTGATTTTCTTGTCAGTGACTATTATTGGTACAGAGCTAAATGTATTTGCTTAGTGGCCTACACATTTGTGTAAAATGGTTTCTTCATTGAGTATCATCGCGCTAGGAGAATGTCTCATATCTTGATGCTTAAGTGTGCAGACTCTGAGGCCTGCCTGCATGGGTTTGAAGAGAGGCTATTCAACTTACTAGTTGTGTGACTGTGGGAAGTTTATTTAATCATTCTATGTATTAATTTCTTCAACCATAAAATGGGGATAAAAATAGGACATACATAATTCAGTTGTTTTTAAGTTTAAGCGAACTGTTATTTGTAAAGCCCTTTGAACAGTGCCTGATACATAGTAAGTACTACATATGTGTGGAATAAATTAATCATCAGTTGACTCATGGTATAAAAAGGCTACCTCATGGGAAACGTCACTGTGTGAAGCTATTTTAGATTTCCACACTGATATTGGAGCCAGCAATGTCTTTGATCTGCCAACATGTCATCAACATTTAATTAATAGTATACATAGTGTGTCTGCAAATGTTGGAACCCTGGGAATTTATTCACTCATTTCCCAGATATGTGTGAAAGTTCTGTTTGAATTGTATATTGTAAACAAGAATCTAAAAATCTTAATAATGTTTGATGATCGTTTCTAATGTTCAGAGTCATTAAAATTATGTGATGTCTTTGTTTAGGATTTAAAGAAGATATTAGAAGCTTTGCTGATATGCATGGAAGTATACTACTGGTAAATTGATTAAATAATTTTTCTATATTGAATCTTTATAAGGAAAGTTTTTACCCTAAAGCTAATAGAACATTGTACAATTTCATTTTTCAATAACTTGTAAATGCAGCGATGTTGATAAATACAGAGGTGGGCAAAAATAGGTCTACAGATGTTTGTATGGAAAAAAAAAAACATGCAGGTTATGATTATTACAATAGCTTTATTAACTCTCTGTTTTGCATAGTCACAACTATAAACCATCTTTTTCCAGCCCTTGTATTTCTAGTGCTTCAATTAGATATCCTTATTATGGGAATTTGTTAAAATTCAGTGGTAAGAATTTTGAAATGTGTGTATATCTTCCGTTATTGAGCAGAAATTGTTCAACATGTCTAGCATAAGTAAATTGGAGGAAATATATACCTCCCATTAATTTTGTAAGAGTTGGCTGGCAAGAAACTAAGGGGATATAAAACTTCATCTCAGAAATCTCTGGGTTAGCAACTGTAGGGTCAATTTGACTAAAGTCATAGAGAATACTTGTCCAAGGAGAACTAGAGTAAATGTCCCAAACAAACTAATAGAAGTGGCACAAGTGTACTCAAAAGTTTGTTGCATTCTACACTGTATACCAAGCGCACCAGACAGTAATATGTGATCCAACCTCACAATGTATTTGAAAGTATTGCTATTAATCTCTTAATATATGTGTCAGTTATTTTTATTTTTTTGGCCTTTATAACATTAGCCCAAGATTCAGTCAGCATCCTGTAACAAAGGTTAAATTATTTAAAATGTAACCAGGTGATCATTTTCATAAGCATCTTCGAATCCTAAAGCCATGCAAACCTTTGGCAGAATTGTCAGTGGACCACGGGTCAGAGACAGGACATAGATACATTGATAAGATTTTAAGAAAAAGCAAACGAACAAAAAAGCCCCACATGTCATTAAAACGTAAACATTATAATTTTTAAAAAAGTATTTTTTTTAAATAAAAATACCTCTGACACTGTTACAGCGAATAAAAGAAAAACAAAGAGAGAGAAGACATTGGCTTGTACAGCTTATCTTCACCAGGCGCATGCCAGTTTAATTTTGTTTTGATTTCTTCACTACTATGATTTACTTTTGGAGAGATATTGTAAGAAAGAAAATAAAGATCCGCTTCATGGTTTCATATTGCCCCCTCTTAGAGTGGTATAAACTTCTGGTTACACATAAGACAGCATATTTAACTCTGCTATTAAATTATTATAGAGCAATTCTTTGTGATGTTTTGTGTAAAATGTAGATTACAAATACTTTACCATACTTACCTGGAGAAGCCAAGCCCTTTAAATGTCCAACAACATTAGTAATTGTTTTGAATGTTGTGACTGTCTGAACTTGCATGTTGACAATTATTTTTTCTGAAAAAAAAATTAAAGATGATTGTTCTCTATATTTTATGACTTTTCTCAAAACATTCAAATTTATTTACCCAGTATCATCAGCAAAATAATTCTGAATAAGTAAGTTTTTAAAGATAACTGAAGTTACACCTTTTTGACAAATATTTATTCAACACTTTGTATGAACTTTATTTTAGGTATCTGCTATGCAATGATGACTAATATACAATTGCTAGCCTCATAGAACTACAGAGCCGAACATAGGCAATTCTAACGTTCACATTTAGAGATACATATAATGGAATTCAACATGAGAGCACATAGAAGACGGCCTCGGGGAGATGTGGAAAACTCACTCATTCATGGATAATAGAGACCATTATAAACTTTTGAACAATAATAGATACAGAGGCAGAGCTGCCTCAAACAGATTGTCAAACTGCAGCGGGAAGGCTGGGGAGGGTTGGGGGGCAGAAGGTAGGGGGGTAAGAGATCAACCAAAGGACTTGTATGCATGCATATAAGCATAACCAATGGACATAAGAGACTGGGGGATAGGGGAGGCTAGGGGACTGTCTAGGGCGGGGGGAAAAAATGAACACATGTGTAATACTCTTTGTAATACTTTAAGCAATAAAATAAAGAAAGAAAAATATATATCAAGATAAAACATTCCAAAGAATTTTAGGTTCTTTTCTAACATCAGAAAAAGAACATGCGGAATATAATTCAAATGTTCCTGTATGATGCATTGTTACATTATCACTTTGAAAACTGTAAAGCATTACACACATTAAAATAATTAACACCTTAGGTATACATATTTTCAAATATTAGATTTCTCATTTCCACCTGTGTTTGTAGGTCTCTCTCCTGTAGTCTAAATCTCCACCAATTGTCCTGCCTCTTTGAGTTCTATTCATGCTTGACATTATTATTATAATTATTATTTTTATATAACAAATAAGGCAAAGACACCCATCAGGAGGGACTCCAGTCACGGTTCTAAAGTGATCTCTGAAGGTTTTAGGTGTTAACGTGTTAATCCTGTATTTAATGGAATCTGTACGTCAGGGGGTTTCTAGGGGAGGCTCTAGGGCAGCCAGATGGTAGTGTTGGGGTGGGGTGAGAGGCAATAACCAAGCAGCTAATTTAAAATAGACATGCTCTAGTTCTGACAGGCCTTCCACTGGCATGTCCGACTGCTAGCTGAAAATTGTTAGGAAAAACAAGTTGCTTCTTCCTTGATCGTACCATACTAACAAGTTAAATGGAAAATCCATACACTGAATCTGTTAAAATTATAACTAAGACAAGAGTAAAGAGGTCCTGAGAGAATACCTGAATGCCCCATGCATAAGAAAGGAAATCTGCTTAGAGTCTGAGGATGGTGGTTTTTATTTGAATGCTGTGCATCTTGGTTTGCTTTACATTTATATAGCTTAGTTCTTTAGATGAGCTTCAGGTCTACAGAAAACTTAACAGAAAGTACAGTTCTAAATATCCTTTCCCTTTCCCCAATTATTAACATCTTCCATTAGTGTGATACATTTATTGCATTTATTAGGCAATATTAATATGTTTTTACTGAAGATCACACTTCGTTTTGTACACTCCTATGGGTTTTGACAAATGCATAATGACATGCATCCAACATTACAGAATAGTAATCATACACATCATACAGAATAGATTCATTGCCCAAAATATCTCCTGTGCTTTGCCTATTCATCTTTCCCCTCCTCCCTCTCTCATGAGTTCCTGGCAA
Source organism: Myotis davidii (assembly GCF_000327345.1). Taxonomy (NCBI): domain Eukaryota; kingdom Metazoa; phylum Chordata; class Mammalia; order Chiroptera; family Vespertilionidae; genus Myotis; species Myotis davidii. The sequence continues at coordinate 7,432,966 of NW_006285997.1, forward strand.
CCACTGATCTTTTAAATGTCTCCAAATTTTTGCCTTTTCAAAAATGTCATATAGTTGGACTCATATGTTTGTTTTTAATATGGGTTTAATTCCCTTTTCTAAGTCTGTTCCAAATAGTCCAGGTAAGTGAACATTAGATAAAAGAATCATTACCATATAGTTTCTTAAAAATCTCTCCACCTTATTCTTTAGTTAGATATGGATGAAGACTTTTGTCTGTTCTAAGATCAAATATTCTTTTTGGGGGGGTAATTCAGCAATAAGAAAACCTTACAATATATACAAATGTGCATGTACAATTAATACTAATGTGCAATATACTGCTTGCAAATGTTCCTTATATTAATAGAGTGCTTCAAAATTTATAATAGCCACTTTCACACACATACACTAATTTTCATTAAATCTCAATAATTTTCTAAACCACCAAGTTAAATATCTTCTATTATCCTCATTTACAGAATGAAGCACATAGGAGCAAAACTGGGACTCAAACCCAGGTCTTTATATAAACAACATTTTTTATCTGAAAAATAAAGCATCTCACTGTAAGACTCCTTTTTTTAAATATGAGAACTTCATCATATATAAACAAATACAAATAACATAACATATGATGATGATCCACATCTGCTTTTAACATTTTTTTTTTTTTTACTATAGATCCTTCATCATACCTTTTCCCAATGGACAAATAACTACAACCTTATAGATTTAGTTCTTTAAGGTTGTTAATCATTTCCAATTTTGGTTATATAGAACTAGAGGCCCGGTGCACAAAAATTTATGCACTGGGGGGGAAGGGGGGGCCTCTCAGCCCGGCCTGTACCCTCTCGCAGTCTGGGACCCCTCGGGAGATAACGACCTGCTGGCTTAGGCCTGCTCCCGGCTGGCAGAAAGTAGGCCCAATCCCTAGGTGCAGCCCCTGGTCAGAGCAGGGCCGATTGGGGAGTTGCGGCGCCGCCCCTGTCATGCACAGAGCAGGGCAGATCAGGAGGTTGCGATGCCACCCTCAGTCACGCTCAGGGTAGGGCTGATTGGGGGGTTGGGGCACCGCCCCCTGTCACACACAGAGCAGGGCTGAGCAAGGGGTTAGGGCACTGCACCCTGTCACACACAGAGCCACAGGGCCATCAGGGGGTTTGGGCGCTGCCCCCTGTCACGCTGATCCCGGTGCAGGGAGGCATATTATCCTTGTACTATATAGGATAGAGGCCTGGTGCATGGGTGGGGCTGGCTGGTTTGCCCTGAAGGGTGTCCTGGATCAGTGTGGAGGTCCCCACTGGGGGGCCTGGCCAGTCTCAATGAGGGGCTGAGGGCTGTTTTCAGGCTGACTGAAGCTCCCAACTGCTCCTTTTTTTCTTTTCTTTTTTTTTCATTCTGGGCCAGCTTTAGCTCTGGCTCCAGCTCTGAGGCCTCTGCTGCTGAAAGAAGGTATCTGGTTTGTTTAGGTTCTATAATCAAAACAATGTATAACTCCAGCTCTGAGATCCCGGGCTCGCTGAAAGCAGGTTTCTGGGGTTTTTTTTAGCTTCTATATTTGTTACAATGTTTCTTAAACTGCAAGCTCAGAGGCCAGTAAGGCAGGTCGGGGACGTTGGAGCCCTCCGTCACTGAAACAAGCAAGCCTCATGTTAGTTTCAAGCTGTCTGGCTGCCAGCTGCTATCTTGGCTGGCAGTTAATTTGCATATCTCGCTGATTAGCCAATGGAAAGGGTAGCGGTTGTACGCCAATTACCATGTTTCTCTTTTAGTAGATAGGATAGATAGGTTGATAGATTTATAAGCAGACAGATAGATGTAGGTTTATATGGGCATAGGCACAAACAGACATAAGATTCAATTATTTTACATGCTATTCCATTTTATACAAATGATGTTTTTTTTTCACTTAGCATTACATTTTTCATAAAAGTAAATGGAGATCTATAGCATCCATTTTAACTGCTAAGAAGTATTTGGTTGTAGAATCAACTCAGTTTATGCTACAATTCTATTACTGAGGATTAGTGAGGTCATTTACAAATTTTCAGCATTACATTGTGGCAAAGAACATTTTACACTTTTTGTATATGTGTGCCACGCATTCTCAAATAGATAACTAGAAGTGGAATTTCTGAATTATTATATAGTGTGGGTAACTTCAACTTTATTAGCTATGTAGAAATTGCTCCACAGACTTAAATTTTGACATTTTGATGTGTACAAAAATTTCATTATTGTCTTATTTTGCATTTCCTTGATTACTAGTGAAGTTGAACAATTTTTTGCATATATATTCATAATTCCAGTTTATTCTTCAACCATTTTTCCTTAACTTGTTTATCATTTAGGTATTTTTTGTACAGTTTTTAATTGTAATATTATGCACTTGTTCATTATATGTATTAAAAATATTTTTCAACCTGTTATTTTCATTTTCTTGCTAATTATTATATTTTAAAATATTAATATGTTCAAATATGTCAATACTGAGTACTAAGGGGGTTGTTTGTTTTGTTTTGTGTTATGCAGGAAACTTTCTTATTCTGATATCAGGAATATGTTCCTCAAATATTTTAAAGATGACTTTTCAAATTTGTGTATTTAATCCAGACAGAATCTGTTATGAAGTAGAAACTTAACTTTACCTCTGCACTATGGATAGCCAATTATTCTCGTTTAATTTATTGAAGTATTAATTAAGCTGCTGTCATATAATGAGATCTAATTCATATATGGATTTGTTTATAGCCTTGCTATTACATTTGATTTTAACCAGTGCCATACTTTTTAAATTAATATAACTTTATAATGAATGAAATGATGGGTCTTCTATAATCATCATTATTATACTCATGTAATTATTATTACTCAATTTTGGGGATACTTACGGACCATTATTTTCATATGAACTTATATATTAGTTTGGCATGTATCATGAAAAGTCATTTCAGGATTTTATTAGGATTGCATTAAAGTAATATACCCATTTGAGGAAATTATACTGAGTCTTCCATCAATGAACATGTTATGTCTCTCAATTTATTTCAGTTGCTTTTAATAAAGTTTGTTTTTTTTTCTTCATAAAGGTTTTATACAACTATTAATACATTTATTTTTAGTTTCTCTGTTAACAAATTATAACATGTATAAAGCATTCTATTGTGTAAAAGCATGCATCCTGGTCTTACAATGAGCATTTCTATTAATCTCCTGTATATTCTAATACTTGATTATAGGGTTTTTATTTTCTTAGTTTCAATGTAAACAATTACTTATTGAAAAAGGATCATTTTGTTTATTCCTTTCACATTTCCATAGCTCTGACGTACTGTTTGCATCATCTTGCCTAGGACTGCCAGTGCAGTGTGGAATGGGGACAGTGAGAAGAGCATTCTTTGGTCCTTGCTTTGTATTTTTCACTTTAAATATGTTTCCAAGATTTTATTTTAAAAAAGATGTTTTCTATACTTTTCTGGACATGTTCCTTTATTAGATGAGAAAGATCATTTCTATTCTTACTTTGCTAAGAGGTTTTATTATAAAGAATTGTTGAATAATGTTTTGAAATAATTGTAAGATTTTCCAATTTATATTGTGAAATAAAATGCATATATTCCTGGAATGAACTCTGTTTGGTCATCTGTATTCTGAATTATGTTATTACTATTTTTGGATATTTGCATATAAATTTATGTGACTGATCATTTCACTTCTCATTTGTTCTTTTCTTATTTTGATATCTGTATTATACAATTTCACAATTTTTTGTTGTTGTTAATCCTCACTTGAGGATATTTTTCCTTTGATTTTTAGGGAGAGTGGAAGAGAGAGGGAAGACAGAGAGAAACATTGATGTGTGAGAAACACATTGATTGCTTGCCCCTGCATGAGTCCTGACCAGGGCCCATGCGGGGAGGAGACTGCCACTAAGGTAACTGTCCTTGACCTGAATTGAATACTGAGACCCTTTCGTCTGCAGGCCGAGGCCTATCCACTGAGCAAAACTGGCTAGGGCAATCTCACAAATATTTAGAAATCTTTGCTCCTTTTCATAGATTCTGTAAAAGTTTATATAGCATGAGCAATCATCCATTTTACAAAGGAGTGCTAGGATTCATGCATAAACCTATTTGATCCTGATACCTTCTGTGAAGAGGGCGATTAATCACATGGCCCCCAGATCCTCCAGCAGAGGAAAGACCTGCCCACCCACCACAGCACTGCCAACGGGGTGGCTTGGGCCTCCCTCTGTGGCCGCAGGCCAGGTGGCCTGGGCCTCCTTCTCTGGGGCATGGATCACGGGGATGTGCAATCTATCGCCCAGCAGAGGGAGGCCCCACCCACCCGGCCAGGGTGCCGCGATGGACCGCTGCGCAGAGGGTGGCCTGGGCCTCCCTCTTTGGGGCTATTGCAGAGCCCCCACCCATCCCCCCT
>NW_006285997.1:7438129-7464321 GCF_000327345.1 Myotis davidii
TATATACATATATATATATATATTCACATACATATGCATTTAAGGCTACACATTTTCTATGTAGCAATAGTACATTAATTTTGATCTATGGTATTATCTTATGATTCCAACATTTTAAATTTCTATTGAAATTCTTTCTACATATGTATTAAGGTAATTTTTAAAATATTCAAATATGAGATGTATGTTACTGTTTTAATATTGATGTTTAACTTAACTATGTATAAAAAGCAAGGTCTGTATGCTACTGATACTTTGATATTAGGTGAAATTTGTTTTGTGACTCTATAGGTAATTACATCTGGTAAGTAGAAAATAAATATTTTTTATGAATGTCCCATATCATTAATGTGTGTTCCCTATGATATGGCTGAAGCATTCCATGTATATGTCCAAGCTTGAAAAAAAGGTGTGGCTATAACTTTATTGTTCTATGTATTTTCCCTGTTATTGATATACTAGAAGCCTGGTGCATTAAATGCATGCACAGGAGAGCTGTCCCTTAGGCCAGCCTGTGCCCTCTTGCAATCCGGGACCCCTCAGGTAGGGTCCCTAGACCTGGCCGGCAATCAGGGCCTATCAGTGCTTTCCTTCCCCATGTTGCCAGGAACTGGCCCTGCCCCTGCCACTGCCATGCTGCCACTGCTTGCCCTCTTTGCTGCACTCCCCTCTACCCGCCCTCCCCAACACCACCAGTAGCCTCCCTCTGCTGTCGACAGGCATGGAGATCCATCGCTTGGCTGGACTGGGCCTCCCTCTGCTGGGCAATCATTGCCTGGCCCCGCACAACCACCATAGCGTTGCTGGCCAGTGTCCTGGGCCTCCCTCTGTGGGGCGATTAATCACATGGCCCCCAGATCAATCCTCCAGCAGAGGAAGGACCTGCCCACCCACCACAGCACTGCCAACTGGGTTACTTGGACCTCCCTCTGTGGCCGCCGGCCAGGTGGCCTGGGCCTCCTTCTGTGAGGCGATGGATCACGGGGCTGTCCAATCTATCGCCCAGCAGAGGGAGGCCCCACCCACCCGCTGCACAGAGGGTGGCCTGGGCCTCCCTCTTTGGGGCTATTGCAGAGCCCCCACCCATCCCCCATCAATCATCCTGCCGTCCTGTGGCCTGGGCCTCCCTCTGCAGGGGTGATGAATCGTGGAGCCCCCTCATCTATCACCCTGCACAGGGTACCCTGGGCCTCCCTCTGCAGGGCAATCATGGGGTGATGGCAGGGCCCCCCAACCAATCGCATCACACCTGCCTTGGCTGGTCTGGCACCAGTGCATATCATAGAGTGTCCAGGTGTTCTGCTGTTCGGTCATTTGGTGATTTTGCATATTATACTTTATCATAGACTAGTAGCTCTGCACATGAATCCGTGCACCAGTAGCTCGCCAGTAGCTCGCTGCTGCCCTCCAATAGCTCTCCGCCCACTGCCCTGCCCTCCTGTAGCTCCACCCTCCCCGCCCCCTTATAGCTTTCCAAGGCAGGCTTGTAGCTCACTGCCCCACCCTCCTGCTGATCCATGATTGGGGTCATTACACAGTCCATTTGCATATTACATCTTTATTACATAGGATGTTAAAATTTCCCATGTAATGTCAATTTATCCTAGCCATACTATAAAATTTTTCTTTGTATATTTTAGACTAATTTCTTGTATACAATTTGGAATTGCTATGGTTTTCTTATTTCTATAAAAATACATAATTTTTTTCTTCATATCTTCTCTATCCCAATATTTCTCTACAGTCCTCCCCTGCCCTTCAATATTAATAGCTTCTCTTTGGCTTAGTGTTTCTCTGATACATTGATATTAATATAACTACTCAGCTTCTCTTTGGCTTAGTGTTTCTCTGATACATATTTTTCCCAACATTACATTTACTTTTGCCAGGCATCCCAGGAACATATCTGGATTAGAGACAATTTTTATGAGAATTTCTTGGCTTGGATTTTCTATACTACAATGGTAATGTAAATTGTGAGCCAGGGAGTTTGATTTCTAAATGCAGATTTATTTTTTTTTCCACCCAGAATTCAGACAGAAGAAAGCATTTCTCCATCAGTGGGTAGATTTCTTTCTTCCCACTTTCACCCCATGGTCTTGATTTTATATAGGAATGTTATTACAACTTCCTTATGGAAACATAATCATGCTTTCTGTCCCAACGTGACTACTATATCCCCACCCTAATTAATCAGGATCCATAACCTCCCAACACCAGGCAGTAACAGGGTCAGCTCTTTTGATTATTTCTTTGGTTCTTTGTTCTGGCTTCATTTTTGCTTCTGGGTATTTGAAAATCTCTTTTAATATTTGGTTTTGAAAACATTTTCCCTTCTATATCATACAGAGTTCCTAACTATTTATATGGATGATTTCATATTATCCTGCCCTCTTCTACATTCTGGAGTCTTGAGAAAGAGAAGACAACATGTTGTTCTGAGAAAGATGTTGTATTTACATGGGATCTTTCTTACTGATAGGACTTCCTCATGTATCACTGGGCAAGCCCAGCTTTACATAATGACTTATAACATAGCAAAAAACAGATTTTATCCAAATTTTATTTACATCTAAATATATCATGTTGATTCTAATAAGTATTGTTTTCTATTATTCCATATCCATAATTGTAAACAAAATTGCAGAGTCCTTTTTCTTTCAATAGAAGCAACACCATGATCACGTTTCCAGTGTTAATAATGAATGTCAGTAAATTCTTGAATAAACTTTCGCTCTCAGAATGCATCTACTGCTACTGGCATTGCTAATGTGAACAACCTATTGGTAAAGCAATATTACTTTGCATAGAAATTAGAATAGTAATCCTGTGCTTCGGAACTTATCCTACAAGAATAATTAAACTCTTTACAGTATAGTTTATAATATAAATTACAGAAAACAACCTAAGTATCCCAAACATGGAAATTACTTAGGAAAGTATAATAAAATGTGTGGCTGTTAAAATGTAAAATAATATTTAAGACCATGGTATATTATAAATGACAAGAACAACATACAAAAAGGTACACATGATAATCAAACTTGGTAAAATGTGTGTATTTGTGGATAAAATATCCATAAGGAAAGATTAATAAATGAAATCAAAATTGGTTTATAAAAGCCTCCTCACATCTGCTGGGATAAAATGCTGTTGTGAAGAGACTTGAGCAAACCTGAACTCTTGGGTATTTCCTTCTCTCCTCCACCTTCCCAAAGCTGGTGAAATTAATACCTAAGGAGACTGTCGCTTCATTGCATGACATTGGTTCCCTGAAAATTAAGGGTGCCTAGTGATCTGGCAAAAACTGAGAGTGGTTTAGAATAGTTGCGCAGTACTTGAGAACACATAGACTCTCTCTCACTGCACACATCAAGGAAGATGTAAACAGGGGCCTAACTTCACTCTGTCCTCCTGTAAGTCACAGGAGTTGTAGCTGATACATCCAGGGAAACATGATCTCCCACTAAAATGCCAACTTACCTGAGGTCCACAACCCACATGAAAGAAAGTTAGTACAATGAACACATAAACTACCCAAATAAAGATATTGAAACAGTATGTTAATTTAAAAGTAAGCATTGTAATTAAACTCAACATGGGAAGGACATGTATTAGCAATAGACAAATAACCAGACAACATTTTTAAAAAGTGAAAATAAATAATAGGTATGAAAAATAGAATATGAAAATAAATATACCAATAAATGGAATGAGTAGAGAGAGATGGTAATGTTAGCATAGGTAGTTATTAACAAAGGAAGGGAACAAATGGAATCGGACATTAAGCTGGAGTAACTAGGAAGGGGAAACTTCATAGTCACTTCCTGCAAGGGTAATTAAAGCTCAATCTGGAGATTCCTTATGTGATCCCAGCAAAACAGAATTAAAAGAATTGATATGATCAATTGCTATCCTTGTTGTGTTTATGCAAATAATCTGACTGAATTGAAACTGAACTTAATGCAGTCAATAAATTGATCTTAATTTAGCTCTTTAATAAAAATAAGGTTAATTTTAAGGGGAGAAATTGTTTTAAATCATAATGTCTAGTTGTGGATTTTAGACTCTAGTTAAGTTCATTGTCTTCAAATTTTTGTCTTTCAACTAGAAATTGAACTGGATCCTGAATTCTTCTAGTTTTCTTCAAGCATCCAAACTAATGTTTCATTTTTATCCCATCTTTGGACATGGAATTACTAAGAACTAAAACCATTTTTCTTAACACTGTGCATGCCATACCGAATTTACCTGAGCACCTGATGATATCACTAGAAATATTCAAACTTCAGACAAAGAGGACTCTTCAGGTTGTCACTGCTTGCTTTCTTTTCATTCCAGCAAAATAAACTTTTGAGCCTTACATCTAAAAACATTTTCACCTTACAGTAGCCTCCAAAATGGGTTTATAATTTGCTCTGATCAATAACTTTCATTTTTTTCTTTTGTTTTCGTAGGAATAAATCTTCCTAAATACCTGATTACTTGTTTACACAATATAAACTTCACTTTGGAAGCCCAGCCTACATTGCTGCCTCCTGAAATGACACTCAGCAGCTTAGCTGAACTGACCTGTTATCAGGTGAAACAAGATGGTTGAGCAGGTGAAATGTGAAGTGGTGTATGGAATACAAAACGTTATTATATAACGGTGGGACTGAAGGGACCAAAATTCTGCCACCAAAAGCTGTGTTTCCTTTCTACCCAAGAGATCCAGACAGAAACAACCTGCTTCAGGAAGGAGATCTTGGGCTGTTGCCCTTGTCCTCATTTGAACTGAGTATGGTAAACAAGAAGGCTTCTAATAGGTGTGACGCACCTTTGTCCAGGGAAGCCCCCTCGCCAATTTAATCTTGGGCACTATAAAGCCAGCCCTTCCCTCTATCATCTGGTTCTTACTTCTCATCAGACCTATAGTTGCTATAATTCTCTTCATTTTCGTCCATGCTTTTTCAACCTTCTTGTCAAATCTGTCACCTCTAGGATGTCCAACTGTGCCAGCCTCCGACACTGTGCATGCTGTCTTCCAAGGAGAGTAACAGACTGACCTGGAACTTACAAAACCCTATTTCCCCATGTATAGGCCCCCTCCTCTTTTGACTCCCTTCTTCTTTTTTTTGGCAGATAGCAAGCATCTCTGAGCCCAGGGATAAGCAGGACTACACCTCTCTTCACAGCTGGAAGAAGCTACAGAAAATGAGACCTCCATCCAGCTCTCCTTGTAAAATGCAAGGGTCCAGGATTCTGGAGAGGGAAATGTTAGCATAGGTGACTAGTTAGTTATTAACAAAGGAAGGAATCAAATGTAATCAGACATTAAGCCAGATTAAGTAGGGAGTGTCAATTTCACAGTCACACCAGACAGCCCAGTAGGCAGGAAAGCCTGGCTTTCCAATCTCCCCAGGGAACAACCTGCCTGTTCCTGCAGATTAATGGGTGGTGGTGGTGAGGGTTGGGGGTAAACAGTGAAGGGGAAGTGCCTCTGTGGAGGCTTGTGTAGTAGGAGCCAAAATGACCATAAAGCAGAGGAATCTAGCGTGGGAAAATCTGAGAAGAAGGCTGGATAGGATAAGGGCACTAAACCCCTGAAGAAATTTAGATCAAAAGTATGAGCATAAATGCATCAGCAATGACATTAAATCTAGGACTTGATGTTCCAGTTAAAAGATGATCAGATTATATTTTAAATACAAATTAATTGCTATTCATAATTCCTGTTAAAAAGTAAAGATACAGAAAGGTTAAAAGTTTAAAATATATAGCATAAAGTTACTAATAAAAAAGCGAGTGTAGTTAAGTTAAATCAGACAAATCAAATTTAAGATAAGACAAGCCTTATAGATCTATAAAAAAAGATAATTTCATTTGATAACTATTGCAACCAACCTGGAAGATACAATATACAATATCCAAATTTACAAATATCTAAGAAATGACCTAAAATATAAATATATCAAAAATTGTCAGCCCTAACCGGTTTGGCTCAGTGGATAGAAGGTCAGCCTGCGGACTCAAGGGTCCCGGGTTCGATTCCGGCCAAGGGCATGTACCTTGCTTGCGGGCACATACCCAGTGGGGGAGTGTGCAGGAGGCAGCTGATCAATGTCTCTCTCATCCATGTTTCTAACTCTCTATCCCTCTCCCTTCCTCTCTGTAAAAAATCAATAAAATATATTTTTTAAAAAATTGGCAGAACTACATGCTAAAATCTATACTCACAGTAAGAGATTTTAAAACTAATAATATGATATAGAATATCTGAATGAGAGGATTTAGAAATTTAGTCTAAACTAATACATATAGAATGCTACACCTGACAACCACACAGTACATATGTGTGTGTGTGTGGTTTTTTTTTCTCCTGGGTCAAAAAGAAGATATCAAAGAATTGAAATAAAATAAAAATAAATTGGAAACAATACATTCTAATGAAAATCTAAGTTGCTTATACTCTACCTCAGAATCATACCATAATGCCAAGGAGCATGTAAGTGCCTAAAGCATCGTAGACAGAGTCAGGAGAGGCTGTCCCAGTAGAACACTGAAGGGCTTTTCTATGGAGAGGATAGCATTTGCACTGAGCTTTAGGGAAAAACTTGGGTTTTGCTACATGGAAACACAAACATGCAAGACATACCTGGATACTATTTAATAGAATAATAGTGAGAAAAATGGGACACCTGAAAGGAATAGCAGAATATAGAACCAGAAAGTCCTTGAGGAATCTCTGGAAGTTTCTAGGCTAGTAAATGGCAATGCCAATCCATTGTGGAGGGAATAAAAAGGACCATCAAAATATAAAGACAGGGTTGTACTCTAAGGGATTGTTGTCACATTTATATACTGTAAAGTGTAGTCGGAGCTACTGTAATTTGAAAGGAGTGACAGGTGTTTGAGGAATAATGAGAGAAGAATGTAAGACCCTGTAAAAATTGCTGAGAAACATTGAAAATTGGGTAACACTTGTTAAAATAATTTTTCTTCAGAGTATACATCGCAGGTTGTCTTTAGGTCTTTTAGCAAACACACAAACAAAACTCTAGACTGAAACAAAGCTGAATCATTTCCTAAAATCAAACCTGTCGAGACAGAAAATTGGAAGCTGGAAAAGTTCTGGGTGAGTGACAGCTCTACGTCCCCCTCAGTAAACCCAACCTTCACTCCCCAGGATACAGAGAGTTGACTGTACTTTCTGTTGACGTTGGACAATAGGTTTCCCACCTATGCTCACTCTGTTTAAGAGCCTTGATGAACAGTCCTTCAAAGTGATTTCTGAAGCTTTTTTTTAGCTTTTGTCCAAGGACTTCAGGCTGGCAGCTCACGAAGGCTGATCTTTAGTTCCACGAATACTCTGTTATCAGCTTCCAGCTCAGACTCCTAGGTTCACTGTGCAGCTGACTGCCTGAAGAGCCATACAATGGGGTGTCACCACCACATAGTTCAGTGACTCCTAACACCTAGCTCGTATTTGTCACAACACCGTCATTCACTGAAATTGTTTGTATAAAGAGTGATCACCATCTCCAAATGCATGCTATATACAAGCTGTCTGAACAAATTAAATTTGCATGTCATGTTCTGGATATTTCCTTACATGTTGATGGCCAAAATCTATTAAAGCCAACCCTTCTCTAAAACGAGTTTTCTATTTTTTTTAGCTTATTTTTTTATATCTCCTGAGGAATTTTCTCTTGAGGCTACTCTGGACAGATTGATTGGTCTCATATATAACCAAAAAACCAAACAAAAACAAACAAACAAAAAACACAACAACAATGCTAGATTCAACTGTATTAACATTTTTAATTAACAGATATTTTCTGAAAAGCTAAAATGTACTACTTGCCAATAAATTTTAGTATAGCAACAATTTGTGGATAATATGTTCAATACATCACTTTAAATCTCTGCTCAAGAAATGATAATATGTACTTTCCAGTAGCTTTTCAGAAATTAGAAATATAAATCTTTGAAATATGTAAAAATTATAAATAATATTATCTGTAGACATTATAGTCTAATAAATGGAATTTTCAGTAATATATACATATATATGTGTATTATATATGTATATACTTTATATGTACATCCATCCCTATGAGGAGAAGTGACCCAAATTTACTTATGTAAAACTTATCACATCATCACTGATGACATTAAGTTTTATGCAACTTAGAAATAGTCATTTTTATATTCACCAAAAGTGATTTATAAAATATTTTCCCAGTCAGGGCACATGCCCAAGTTTTGGCTAGATCCCCAGTAAGGGGTGTGCACGAGGCAGCTGATGGATATTTAACTCTCACATCTATGTTTCTCTCTCACATTAGTATTTTTCCCCCTCTCTCTTCTTCTCTAAAAGTGAATTTAAAAATATTTAAAAAAGAGAAAGAACAGCTTATGTAGTGTAGACAGAAAGCTCTGAAAGTCTAAAGGGTTACAGATACCTGGTTGGGATCTGTAAAATGCCAAGGAATGAAATGCCAAGTTAATCTGTAGACTATTTAAACCCAGGTGGCCTTAATATTTCTAGTTATAGAGAATCTGCATTCTGATTCAAAAGAGATTTATAAAATGCTTCTATAATTTAATTGTCATTATTGCCTTACAACTTAAAATGGCACTGTGAAGGGGGGCATTATGTACTACTGTGGCTGAAATGAAATGTCAAGACAATCAATATTTGGCCTAACAGGTCCAGAGGATCCCTGAAAAAAAATAGATAATTGTAAATATGCTTACTGTTTCCAAGGTAATGACAGATTTTTTTTTTAAAGAATATGCTAAGAAAGTATTCTGATGTTTGCTCTTCCTTCTGAGATTTTGCTTTTCCTTCTGAGAAAGATCTGAAGAGGATGAGTCTTCCTTCCTTTATTATCTGGCTGTAGCAAACTGCTCTTTACCTTCATGAAGAAGGACAGTGGCAGTTTCTGCCACAGGCTTTAACTGGAAAACTTCTCAGTGATCCAAACGAGTTACAGCTCTAGAGCAGGCCTATCTTGTTGCTTCTTTAACACTAGAGTTATAAGCAGGTTTCAGTATACATCTCACTATGTCTTTTAAGCTTCACTATGTCTTCTTAGTCATGTATGTGGCTAAATTATTGCAGAGATAAAACTGGAGATTGCTATTTTGCTTAGCTGTGCCATCATTATGCAGACAGTTGACATATTGTGGCGCACATTGATATGGTTATTTGATGAGGAAGACAGCTGCTAACATAACATTTTACAGTATACAAAAGTACTCAGATGTCCGTCATGATTTAATTCTCAGAACAACGTGAGATACTGGAATCTTAGAGACCGTTCTGTAGGTGCAGACACAGAGGCTCTTGGTAGGGAGGTGGTGCAGGGTGCTGGCAAGGGGGCTAACACTTCACCGAGGACAGAGCGTGGCAGGAACATATAGGGGGTCTGAATATTTGTTGAATTAATCAATTAATTAAACCTGGGCTTCAATCTAGTCTTTTATGAAGCCCAGTGCTTTCCTTACAACTAAACTATTATTACATTGTTATTTATAGATTTTAACAAATTGAGCCCATAATGAATTTGTGGGCTCAGAATAGAAGACAGAAAAAAAAACAAAACAAAACCAAAACACACACACACACACACACAAAAAAAAAAACACACACACAAAAAAACACACAATTCAAGGGCTTCCTCATTCCACTTTGAAGACATAGGCTTATCATTGTTGTCTATATTTCCCACTTTGCTCAATCAATAATCAGTTTAGGAGGCTCTCAATCAATAGGCCTTTGAAAAGCTATATCTCTACCAGAGGGCAATTCTGGATGTATTCAGATTTTTTTAGGCTTCTTTGAAACATATTTCTAATGATTTTGTGGCCAAGGGATAAACAGATGAAATAAAACAAGGGTAGTTAAGCCTCCAGGTCTGGACACAAAACAGAGCCCCACAAGTTGAATTTCACAGCGACTAGATACAAATTTAACGATATGTAAAGAGAACCTCCTGTCTAGAATTCTAATGCTGAGGCTGGAGGCAGAAACAAGAGGCAGCAGCGCTTTCACCACTACAGGTAGTTTAATTTCTTCAGTTTTATCCTATGTGGTCCAACAAGGCCTGACAAACTGCACTGCAGTACAAGAAGCATCTCCCGGGCAATGATGTGTAAAGACAGAGGGATTTTTTAGTCAATTGCAGGAATTAGGCTTTAATGCTTTCTACTAAAGGACTTCATACCCCAGATAGCTGACTGCTATCCTCTGAATCTTGGCAGGCAACAAGCCTGCTGAAGCTGAAACCAGGAAGCTACGTTAAGCAGATTTTCATGAAACTTACAAAATGCTTTATGTGCAAAGCTGCTTTTCTTTATTGCAGTCCAAAATGTGTTCCTTCTTTTTTTCAGTCTCTGAGTTTGGTCAACTCTCAGTCTTTATCAAAATTACCTTCCAAAAATATCCCTTAAAGAGACAGAGAAGCTAATGGCTGCACCTCATAAAAAAATAAATGTGTTTTCTTTTAAAGCGCGATCTTAATCACAAAGATTTAAGAGATTAAAAATGAAAACAGTACTTATAAAATTATAAGACACACAGACAGACATTTTAAATACATTACCACTAGGTGGAAGTTCTAGAGGGCGACAGACACCATTTTTGGTCCCATCTTTGGACGAAGAGATCAGTTTTGCCACGAGCGCCGCTGAGATGGGCTGCACTAGTAGAGAGGTGAGGTTCCATCGGTTTTGCCTAAAGCTTCCAACTGTATTCAAGAGAGAAAGATACAGAACCCTTTGTCAAGAGAATAGGGAAGAGATCAACCAATGAACTTGTATGTATATAGGCATAATCCATGGACACAGACAATGGGGTGGTGAGGGCTTTGGGTGGGTAGGAAAGGGCTGGGAGAGGTTAATGGGGCAAAAAAGAGGACCTATGTATAAAGATTAAAAAAAATAAAAAATCAGGGAAAAAAAAAACACTGGAAGAAAAATTTTCTGTAATAAGTATTTAAACTATGAGTGGCAGGTTTATTTTGTTCATTTGCTTATTCATTATTTACACCCTACTTATTAAAAATGATTTGCAATACTTAATAAAAATTCAGTCCAAATACTATTATGCATGTTAGTAAATGATAGCAGATTGTACACACACACACACACACACACACACCTCCATTCAGAAATGACAATAAAGGAATTTAAAAAGCACTAATCCACATGGTCTAAGAGACTAACAAAGACAAAAACAATAAGATTCTATAAGCTGTAAAGCAGATGAATAGTTGATGACAGACCAAGGAGACCGAAACCTAAGCCAGCAGAGGGGGTATGCTGAAAAGCAATGCAGTTTGTACCACAGAACCCAGAAAGGTGTAAGGATTGACAATACCTGCTACCTAGTTAAGTAGGAGCAAAGGAAGACTTGATGAAATTCTGATTGGGGGGGGGTCTCTCCTCCTGCCCCCTCAGTCACCCTGTGGATGTGAACAGTGCCTGTTCCTCCCTCCTTCACTTCAGCAGAAAACGGAAGGTGGGATGCCAAGCAGAGAGACACCAGATAAAGAGAATGGTGAGCCGAAAACTTTGATGGGATGACGTTACTATTGCTGAGGCTCTCAGATGTTTTACTCTCTTGACACCCAGAACCCTTCCTTCCAGTTAGGACAATAGAAAATTCACTTCTGGTAAACATGACTAGGTCAACAGAGAATATATAAAAATACTTAAAATCTGAAGTCTACCAATAAGGCCACTCATCCAAGACACCCTACGTTAAAACCCGGCCATCAATAAATTCCACCCATACAAAGAACTTCAAATCAACTTAATGAATCCTTCCACTCTTAAGGGCACTCTCATCCAAGAACAATGCTAAAATGGCACAGGGGCAGCAGACCTAGTGAGGAAAGGAGTAGGGGTCCAGAGGCTCAGGGGGGAAGTTCTCCAGGAAGATGAAAACAATGGAAATACTAGGTATGTGTTTCTCTATTTGGAGAACACGTACAGTAAGATCAGAATTAGCATGTGAAGAGGTTCTAAATACAAAGAAAAATTTAAAATATCTATGAAATGAGGCAACTATTAGCTGCAAAGGGAGTAAAAAGATTTTCAAGGAAGAAATATAATCATCACACGAAGTGAATAGTATTGACATAGTCATAACAATATAAACTATGACCTTGTAATACAAAAGCAACATTCTATAGGAAAAATAGACGAAAAAAGTCAAGGGTGAAGGTACTTGTGAAAGAAAATTAAAAATTGTCGTCCATAGTGGTAAGTCAATATAATAGATGAAATTGAAACATGAATTCAACTCTTTAAAATGCTCTTCAGACCGAGAGGCAAATATAAAAAAATAATAATAATAACTAAAAATGTTGAAAGCAATTGAGTGTTTACCTTTGGGCGATAGGAAAGGACACAAGGAAGTATGGGAGAAGGTGACATATTTTTAGGAATTAAGCCTTGCAGGAATATTTTACTATATTCATCTCTAAGTTTGAGAAAACAAAAATTAACACAAATAAAAAGGAAAAACAGCCATGATAGCACAAATAAGGGAAAAATACACAAGTACTCAGGGTAAAGAGAATAGAGAGAATAAACTAAACTGTGCGTAATGATAGAATTAAAAGATACCTTATTCAGTTTATATATTATCTTGACTCAGAAAATAAAATACACAACAGAATGACTTTACCAGGCAGCCAATAATGTTTGCGAACAGAGGGCTCCATTTTTCAGAACTTTTATTAGGGGAAATAATTGCTAAAGTTTTTCTCAGAATTTAATTTGAAAGGACTGCAGGGGGTGCAGAACTCAACCATACTGGTACCCAGGCTCCAGGAGGCAGATTATAAATGAGAAAATATGTTACAGAAGTTTTTCCTTAATTTATCAACTGCAAAACCACAAGGCTAAGAAATGATATTTAGCTTAGCCCTGTGGCAACCATAGAAGCCATGGCTTTGAAGAAGAAAAATAATGAAGATTCAAGCTTCGAATCGGTTTTGTTATATAAGCGCTCTGCTGCTCTCATAATTCAGTAACCCCTTTTATATGGATGTATGGCAGTGCATTTTGATCACAGTGCAGCTCACTGCTTCCTAACCATTTACTTGTTCAAAAAGTATGGAGAGTTTCAATATGGCAATAGAGCATTAAATTAGGTGTGGGTCCTTCTAAGTGGGGGTCCTGGAGACTGTACAGGTTGCATGGCCATGAGCCAGGTCCTGGTTCACACAGAAGATGCTAGCAGCAATATAGCTTGCTGAGATAAACGAAAGGGGATTTTCAGACCACAAGGAAATTGCTCTCAGCCACAAGTGAGCAGCCCTATGTCTGCTGCTCTAGGCTGTACCTGGAGTTACAGTGATAAAAATCTCAAGGCATCAACAGTGTGCACAGAGCGGAAAGCCTTTGATAGCCACCTCCTCTGCTTCGCCCAGCATGTATTTTCTCCCTCAGCCATTGCCTTTGAAACTTTTAGTGTACACCAGACAATGAAATACTGTAGCCCCTCCTTATCTGCAGTTTTACTTTTCAGGGTTTCAGTTACCCACAGTTAACTGAGGTGTCTGAAAATATTAAATGGAAAAATCCATGCCTGGCTGGCGTGGCTTGGTGGTTAAGCATCGACCTATGAAGCAAGAGGTCACAGTTGAATTTCCGGTCAGGGAACATGCCAGGATCGCAGTCTCTGATCCCAGTGATTCTCTCTCTCGGTCCCTCTTCCTTCCTCTCTGACATCAATAACATTTAAAAAAAGGAAATTATAATCTTTAAATTGAGCATCATTCTGAGTAGCATAATGAAATCTCTCTCCATTCTGCTCCATTCGGCCTGGGAAGTAAATCAACACTTTGCCCAGCATCTCCACACTTGTATGCTACCCGCCTTTTAGTAACCTCCCAGCTATCTCAGGCATCACAGAGAGAGAGACCACATTCACGTAACTTTTCTTACAGTACATTGTTATAATAGTCCTATTACATGATTGTTATTGTTATTAATCTCTTACTATTGTGAAGTTATGAATTAAACTTTATCATAGGCATGTAAGTATAGGAAAAAAATATATATAGGGCTTGGTAGTATCTGCAGTTTGGGGAGTCCACTGGGGATCTTGGAACATCGCCCCTGGGAATGAGGTGACTACTGTAGCATTTATAAGAAATGGACAATCTGTTATTTTGAAGGTTTCATAGATGTTAGGTGCTGACACATTACCAACACAAAATGAAAGTTCTTAAAAAGCTGCATGACTTCACCTCTCCCCAGTTCAAATACAGAACTCTATCTTGCCATTCAAGGTACTTCACAATCTCCGACCTATATTTCCAACATTATTTCCCTTCATTCCTCTTCATGCATCTTACCCTAAAACTAGCTGTCCCCCTACATATTCTGTGATTTATATCTTCCATGTTCTTGTGTAAGCCCATCCATCCACTTCAGCTGCTTTTCTCCTGCATCACACATGTCAGACTCTAACTTACAAGTCACCTTCTGTAAGCTTTCTCTGACACCCTCCTATTTATGCAATATATCTGTACCTTTCTTGTAGTACTCACCATTTCTAATTAACAATAACATTTCATAATAAACACTTCAGTTTTTCCTCTAAAGGCTAAATTCCTTGAAGGCAAAGAATCAAGTCTTCTTCTCATTGTATGCTACTCAAAGCCAAGGAGATTTTGAGGAACATAAGAGGAGCTCAATAATTACTGGGAAAACAAAAGAAGGAATCAATAATTCTTTGAAAGGTAGTTTCAATGCCTTTATTTTACTGAATGCCTAGAAAATGGATCACAGGTACAACCAAAGAATAAATTATAATTTTATTAACCTCGTGCTTGCTATATGTGGATGCTTTCTCCCCAGCTAATTGCTCTCCCACAGCAGACACATTACATAGATTTCCAAAACCCAGGTGTCTCCAGCAACTCTCACTGATTATCCTTGCTCTGAAATTATGTTTTGTGGGTAAAAAAAGTATTTCAAATACTAAAACCATCTTTGAGATATATTTATCTTTTAGTAAAAAATCAATAACTGCATTCTTTTTCCCTCTAAAATGCTCCATTAAACATAAGAAACAATGCATTCAAAAGTTAAATATCAGGGAACCTTAGACCATACTCAAACACAGACAAAATCTTGATTTATTGTGCTGCATAACTAACAGACTTGCATCCATTTTGAAATATCTTAAATGGTTCATTAATTTTTCACCTTCAGCTTAATAGAAATTTAACAAACAATTCACTTCTGAGAGCTGATACTAAAAGCAGGACTTTATAGAGCACTAAGATTAAATTATAGACAGAGGGTGTTGTTTTTTCTTAAAAAACTTGTTTATTGAAGAAAAGCTTAGAGAATGATTATATTTTCTTATATTAAATCAAACACATGTGCAATTTTTGTTATATTTTAAGACACATTAATTAACTTTAAGAATCCATTGGCTATGCGATGAAAATCAGGAAGATTATATGCCTTGATGAAAAGTGTACATATAGAAAAGATTTTGACCTTACATTCTAGCACTCTAACTTGCAGGTTGCAGCAATTATAGCATACCCTGCACACTGTGTATGCTCAATAAAGACTGATTGACACTAACTTTTATTTCAGCAGATAGGTAGTTCTCTCTTCACCTTATATACTCTTTGTAACTCAGATAAAGATCCAAATTGATCCATCTCTTCAATAATCCTGTCCCTGATACAATGTCATATGCATCTATAGAAAGATGCAATTGGCAGGGTTGATATGGTTCAATGGCTGAGTATCACATTTGATTTCCAGTCAGGGCACATGCCCAGGTTGCAGGCTTGATCCCTAGTGGGGCGGGGGGGGGGGGGGGGTGTATGCAGGAGGCAGTCGATCAATGATTCTCTCTCACCATTGATGCATCTATCTTTCTCTCCCTCTCCCATCCTCTCTGAAAGCAATAAAAATATATTAAAAAAAGAAAGACAAAATTGGCTGGAGAGTCTCAAGTTTGACTCCATTGCTGCCTCTCTGTTTGAAATGTTACATATAAATGATTTCATTATAATAATGTTGTCATCCCATCTAAAATACTGGAACAACCAAGGTGACACTGAAGGGTCTTCATTATGCTAATTTACTGAAATAAAGAGTACATTAGCTCAAGAGGCCCAGAGCCTGAACCACAGTTGGTGAAACTTAGAAGTAATGAGGATAGAAATAAGTAAAATGCTTTCTAATTGGACATACTTAACAGCTTTTGTATTATGCTTTTCAAACTGTTGATGCCCACTTCAATCACATCTGGTTGTGTGTAAAGAAAGAATTCACTCTTAGCTGCAAGCACTTTCTGTGTGTAGTAAGATGGAATTATTTTAAACTCAACTGAAAAATTAGTGTACACAGCAAATGCCATTTACCTTCAGAAACTAGATATCTTAGATACTGGGATCTGCAGAATTAAGGCATCATTAAGATGAGATAATGTAAAAAAATGTTCTGGTAAAAAAGTCTTTTGTGAATCACTGATGAGAATATGTCTCCATTGGCAAGGATAGCATAATTTCTGTATAACTCAACCCTCAGCAACTGACTGTGTGTGTGTGTGTGTGTGTGTGTGTGTGTGTTTGTATGAGATCCATGAGACATAGTAGTGTGAGCATAGATCCTATAGATCACTTCTCTTCAATGTGTAATCCATGGACAAATAGCATCAACATGACCTGGGAACTCAATGCAAATGCAGAATCTCAAGTCCCATCCCAGACCTTCTGAATCAGTATCTGTAGTCTAGGACCCGAAGGTGACTCATTTGAGCATCACATAAGCAACTGGTATAAATCATTATATCTTTTACATAATTTTTGTAACTAACAAGATGTAGCAAGCACTTTTTCCCAGAATTCAAGGTGACAGAGCCTTTGACTATATCAATAAACCCAAAATCAATAGTTTTCTTCAAAGAGGGTAACCAGTCTATGCATATGAAGACACTATATAGCAAGTTTTTAAATTGGATTGAGAGCGTTTCTTTTTGCTTTTGTCTATTCCTCAAAAATAAATCTGGTGTTTTAATGATCAAAATTACATTGACAACACTTTATTTCAACAACAGATAAATACTTTAATCGTTAACTGATTTGACTTATTTTTTTTTCTAGGTTTTTAACTATTATAAATAACTAGAGACTCAGTGCTCAGATTCATGCACTGGTGGGGTCCCTTGACCTGGCCTGTGGGGATCGGGCCGAAACTGGCTCTCCAGATTGAGAAAGGGTGCAGGCCAGGCCAAGGGACCCCACTAGTGCAGATGGGGGCTAGGGAGGGACCACAGGGACGCTTCTGAGTATGTCTGGCCCATCTCGCCCAGTCCTGATTGGCTGGACCCCAGCAGCAAGCTAATCTACTAGTCAGAGGGTCTGTCCTCTGGTGGTCAGCGCACATTATAGAGACTGGTTGAATGGTCGTATGGACACTTAGCATATTAGGCTTTTATATATACTAGAGGCCCGATGCACGGAAATTTGTGCAAGAATAGGCCTTCCTTCCCCCAGCTGCCAGCAGTGGCTTTCCTTTGGCACCCAGGACCCAGGCATCCCTCCTCTGGCAATGGCAGGCACCTGGGACCTGGCTGGCTTTCCCTCTAGCCCCAGCTTCATCAGGAAGGACATCCTGAATGATGTCCAGAAGACGTCTGGTCTAATTAGCATATTACTCTTTTATTATTATAGACTAGAGGCCTGATGCACAAAATTTGTGCAAGAGCAGCCCTTCCTTCCCCTGGCTGCCAGCACTGGCTTCCTTTCGGCACCTAGGACCTGGGGCCTGGGCTTCCCTCGCAGCCCTGGCTTTGTCCGGAAGGTCGTCTGGAAGGACGTCCAGTCTAATTAGCATACTACACTTTTATTATTATAGATATATAGATTACAGCAAACAATTGACAAATATAAAGTGCAAATACATCCATTTTCTAGAGAACCAAGCAATAAGAGACCTTACAAAGCAGAGATTTTAAAAACACATTTTGTGTTGCACTTTTATGAAGAAGATCCGAATACCTAATGAACAAGTTGCTGTCAGTGATATTATCCCATATTATGTATTTTGTTTGATTTTCTCCAGAGGACTGCCAGTTTGACAGAAACCAGACCACTAACTAACTGGAACAGATGTTTCACTTTTATTTTAGTTCACTAAATTTATAGTTATTTCCCTGAACTGACCAGTGCACTAAACTGGTTATCGTGATTTTGTTGTCCTTGTAAATATTGCTAACTGATCCTTTATTATTTCAGTGTCTCATAGACTGCTGGTTACAAATATCACTATCTTCCCTCAAACTAGTCAAGTTCAGTGCTGTGTTGTTTAGGTTGTTATTAAAAAGGAAATACTTAACACTTACATGTGCTTTGTGCCATGCAATCTTCTCATTACTCCTTGGCACTCTATCTATCTCTGTATATATACGTACACACACACATATATAAATGCACATACACAAAGAGGATTTTTATTAGTGATAGTTATTCTTATAGTTAAAATGAAAGTTACTATTTTTAAAAATTATATCATATTTCTTACCTCCTCTTAAACCAATATAAATTGTAGGCCCTGACTGATGCCATTTTCCTCAACACTTAGATGTCAGGTACTCTGGGAAGCTTAGTCCTTGTCTGTGCCCCAACATAAACCCTTGTTTACACATTTAGCAGACACTGCTCTGTTCTAATTCCCTTTTTTATTTCCAGCTCACTGAACAGAATGTAAACTCCTCGAGGGCCAATTCACTTCTGTGTCCCCATGGTTTACACACCGCATAGTAAAAAAGGAGAGGCTCAGTGACTGTTGTGGAGTGAATGATCATCCCGATGTTGAAGTGAATAATTTTCTTTTGTCTCATCATAAGCCGAAAACTCATGATCTGAAACTTGTAATCAAAAACATCTTAAGAATGAAAACACAGATGTTCTCATTTTATTTCATTGGTCCTCTCTTCAGCTAAAGCAACCTGCCATGTTCCCTAGTAATCATTATTTTAATTAGTAGTTAAGGCATTGTGCAAATAGTCATATTTACCTTCACATGAGCATAACATTTAATTATATTATTCACTGAAATGTGGTGAGTCTTATAATTGAGTTGATTGTTATTTACAGAATTATGAGGATATATTTTCATAAATATTTCTTTTGTTTTTAAAACACATTGATATACTTACTTCTGAAGACAAAGCCCATTCCTATGTTTCAGGTAGATGATGGCATCATTACAACATCTTCTCTAAAGACATTTTTGTAGTCTGATCCTTTCTTCTCAAGAGACAGGACCTTCTTTGGCACAGGTTTATCTCACTTATTTTATATTTATAAATTTGTCATTTTAAGTAAAAAATGAAATGTACAACAGCAGTGGTAATATTCGGATATTGACAACTATTTTCTTAATTCTATTTTCAAAGAATAATTGGTTATATGAGAACTAATTTCCTGTTTCACGTAATTTTTTTATTTTGTTTAATTTTGTTTTATTGCTTATAATATTACAAAGAGTAGTACATATGTCTCCTTTTTATTTCCCCCCTTGATCTTCCTCCGGCTTCCCCTAGACCCCCTGTTTCACATAATTTTAAATATTTCTATTCTTTTGTATTCACCATTTATCTATAATGAGACTATTTAATTTCCAAAGCATTTCAAGAACATGGACATTTTGAAATAAACCTTAAGCTATATCATAAGAGAAACAAACTAAGAGACAGATAAAATATCTATTTGTGCTTTACTTCTAAAAGACTAGTATGGATTCATAACTGGAATAATTGGCCATCTGCACATCACATAGCAGCAACGCAATCCTCCTGAGAGGCATTCCCCCGAGAAGTTTTCCATCTTATACTTGAAGGGAATGAACGTTGGAATGATTTGCAGAGTGTGTGTGTGTGTGTGTGTGTGTGTGTGTGTGTGTTATAAAATAGCAAATAAACTGTGTGGATGTGTCTTATCTGTTTGGTGGTTGTTGTGAAAATATGCAACCATTAATTTACAATAAAAGTCTTCATGCCAGATTGCAATGAGTTCAGGTTATTCTATGAGGCTAATTAGACAAATAGGCAGAAGACCAGTCCTTTATTTCTGGATTTACTCATTTTCAGTTGTTTTTCTAATAATAAAATTGGGAAAATTGTTAACACTTTCTCTCCTGACTTAGATGTTAGGTCACATGAGCTATCACATATGGAGTGCTTCCCACCTTTTCATGGTTTCTTGTGTCTTTTCTGTTTCTGACATGGAAATGAGGCGATAGAACCTAGGCAGCTAGGACTGGACCGAAGAGGGGAAGCTGAATAGAGAAGTCTAGCAGCAACATGATGCAGTTTGCTGGCTACTGCTGGCCGTGCCTGGTTCCAGAAAACAAACAAACAAAAACACACACACAAAACAAACCGCTGGAACAAGATGACCTGGGGTTGAACCTGGTGGGGTAGGGAGGACTGAGCCCGGCTGGGAAGGAACAGTAACCTCAGACCTGAAGTGGCAGTCCCAAATCAGGTCCCACCCGCCAGCCAGACTCACATTCTAAAATGATTGGATATTACATGGAATACCTTGAAAAGACCCATCAAAAGCTATGAAGGTATGTATGTCCATAGACAAAGAGCTTCAGCAGTGCCCTCTTTGGGCCCCCTTCCTGCTTCCTCTTGCTGCAGGAAGTCTGTCAGTCTCTCAATAAGCTTTGCTTCTGCATGCTGTCTTTGTCCCTGAACTCATTCTTTGATTTTTACAAGACAAAGAACTCAGACAGAACACCACATTTTGGTTTTAGAAACACTGACCTAAGGAAAGCACACTAGCCTGGAGGTCAGAGACCAATATCTGGTCCTTACTCTGCTTTTTACTGGCAAGTAACTCAGGGAAAGTTTTCACCTATTTTATAGCCTTAAAATGATCATATATGCAATGTCTAAGGAGTTCCATTTCCAAGATTTTGTTTCTAAATTTGTCCATGAATAATCATTTAAATAAACTCCTAGTTTCCTCTCTAAAATGTGTTTCCAAATACCACACAAGGATTGAATAGAAATCTTTCTCATCTTGATATTGAAAAAGGCTGTTTGTATGGTTATATCTAAATTTGAGGTGACTATCCCACTTTAATTCCAGAAAAATCCTTCATATTTGGAGTGGATAATATGAACATTTTCAATAAATTCCCCTCGTGGATTATAATTTTTCTTACAATATCATTCAGTTATTTTTTATGATCAATCACACGTAGAATTCTGACTTGGGAGAAAAGAGGCAAAGATCCACGTGAAAGCCCAGAAAAGGAGAATTGTTAAGAATAAACAACCCATTGAACCAAGTAGTGTCAATGAGGTAGTAGAGTAAGCAAGCTGAATTGAAACCAGGAAGAGTAGAAAATGAAAGTCCTACTAATAACACAGATTTGATAGGAAAACTATTTTGGAGATAAAGAGGAGTCAGAGTATTTTAAATCGTTACATTTAGCAATTGGCTGTACTGGATAATTACTACTATAAAGTTTTTATGAATATAGCAAAAAGAAAAATGTTTCTCTCCTATTTAAACTACAGTTAAACCCACTGGTTGGTTTATGAACATTGCCAATGCCTGTACAAGTGACTTCCTTTAAACTGCAGTCTCCCAGGCCATAAAGTGAGGACAAAAGCTGCTAAAAACCTAGCCGATAGCAAGGCTTTAGGATTAATGAGAGCACCCATATAGTGGTTTGAGCTCCACAGAATACATCCAATATAAATGAGCCACATTATTTCACTGACAAATCCTATCTATACACTGTCCAACAGAACTGAAACAAATGCAGTTTCCTGTTGTTCCTTCTGATAGTGCAAATTGTCTTGCTGTCACCTCTTTTCATTCTTTTGAGGTTCCCATGAGGAAAAATAAGCATTTCTGCTTCATGTCCCACTTATGGAGTGTACTGAGATACACAAATCAAAGATAATAGGACAATCTATGTCCACTTTCTCATAAAGCCTTTTGTATAAATGAAGTGAAAAAGAGCAACACACTTGCAAGGTTGCTTCAAAGAAAATATAAATCATATGAAAGCAAGATGGCTATTTTTAGAATGTGTTATATTAAGTTGAATTCATTTTTCAATACAAAAGAAGACATTAACTACTCTCTGCAAGTGCTCAGAATTTATTTGAACTATTCAAAATTTCAACATTATTTCAAATTTCAATGACAATATCAATAACCTGTTAGATTTATAAGAGTCCATGTTACAGTTGTAAAACCTGTTGTGATTCAATGTTGATATTAACATTGAATATGTCTCCAAAAGCAATAAGAAAGTCTGAAAGCATTAATGTCACACTAATGTCATATCATAATATTTAGATTCAATAGTCTAAATCTGTGTTTTAGTTAGCAACAGAAAATTCATAGAATTTTAAAATATAGTTACAACAAACTTTCATGAATCTACTTCCATGCTAATTTTACATGTTTAGCGATTTATATAATTTTAAGATGAGAAAAATTCAGTAGGGAAATAATAATGTGTAGAGACATAACATACAAGTGAGATTCATCATATGGATTTTAGCCAAAATTCAAACTATAGTTATATGTTATCCAGTTAAAAATATGACTAGGAATTATAATAGAAATATTAAAGATTCCCTTTAGTAGTGAGACTGAAATACCTAATTTCTATATGAAAAACTTTCAATAGCCCATGTTTCAAAATAATACCATAGAGAGAGTACTATTATGGTGATTACCAGAGGGAAGGAGGGGTGAGGGGGAAGGTAGAATAGGGTAAAGGGAGGGGCAGATAAATAGTGATGGAAAGACACTTGACTTTAAATGGCAAATGCACAATATAATATTCAGATGATGTATCATAGAAATCTATATAATTTTATTAACCAATGTTACCCCAGTAAATTCAGCCCAACATGTACCCTCTCCAATGCAGGAGCAGGAGCCCTCAGGGGATGTCTAACTGCCAGTTTAGGCCCGACATCCCTCTCACAATCCAGGACCTCTGGCTCCTAACCAATCAACTGTCTGCCTGCCCTACCACTTTGCCTGCTGGCCTGATCCCCTAACTGCCCTCCCCTGCTGGCCTGGTCACTCCTATTAACTTTTTAAAAAAATCTTATCCCCTTCACACACAATTGTATTTGACTTCTTTATTGGGTTCTCCCTCTCAATTTTTCTCTCTCCTTTATGTAATACTTTTCCCTACCGACTCATCATTTATAAACTTTACTTTTCTCCTTATTTTCTACTTCTTCCATCATCCTTCCTCCCATCTTTCTCCTACCTTCCCTCCCTCCCCACATTCCTTCTTGCCTTTATCTTTACCCCAGCCCTCCCTTCCATTTTCCTTCTTTCCCACCTTAATTTTTTTCTTCACTTCCTCCCTCGGATCACCTTTGCCCCCTGTCCCATTTCTTTCTTCTTCCCATTCTCCTTAAAGCTCTACTGGTTTCCCTTTAAAACTTTTCTTCCCTCCCTCTTCCTCTCTCATCCTACCTTTCCCATACATTCTTCTCTACTTACTTCCACTGTTTTAATATATATCTCTCTACTTGCCTAGTTATTCATTATTATTTATCTCTTTTCTTTTCTGACTCCTACTTTTAAAATCTGTCCCCAGTACACAACTATACTTGATTTTCATTATAGCTCCTACAGTTCACTCATACATCCTTTTCCTTCTTTAACTCTGCTGACTCCTTTATAAAGTTCTTCCCTCCCTCCCCATCTTCCTTTTTCCCCCATCTTCCCCCCCTCCTCCCTCACTCTTTTACTTTTTTATAGGCTAATTAAAAATTTTATACTTTTTGTTCTTAGTACTGACAGCTTTCCTCTCTGGGACCTGTAGCAGCATCTGTTTGGGCACTCAGGCCTCTCTCACACCGGCTTTGAGGGGCCGAGCTATGATGCAGCTGTGTCTTGCCTACTGTGGCCACGCCTCCCCACTCTGAGTTGGGGGAGGGTCCAGCTGGCCCCGGTCTACATACATCGTGGGGACCACTGCCTTATGTGCGCACATGTGTGCATTCACTCGCATGTGAGGCTTTTCTCCCGTTGAGTGCTGAAGCGGGGGGGGGGGGCTGGGAGGGGAGGCACGGAGGCCTTTCCCACCCCCAGCATGCCCACTCTCATGTCTCAAGTGGCTCTCCATCACTCCCCTCTGGAATTCGCAGGTGAAGGCCCAGCTTGTCCTGGGGGTGGGGACAGGTTGTTCTGCCTAGGATGGGAGCTCTTGTCCAGGTTGGACTGGGCAGATGAATGAATGGATGGCTGGAGAAAGCCACAGTGGCTTGCCTGTGGTGTGAGGGTCACCTGTGCACTCTCTATTGTTGTGACCGGGCCCTTCCCTCATGGTGTTGGGTCGACACCATCTCGATTTGCCTGTGCTAGCCCTCCCAGGGGTCTCCGCCAATGTGCGCACCCCCCGGTTGGCATCTTCTGACTGTGCCCTAAGAACCAGCCTTCTGCCATGCAGGTGTCACTCCTGGGCTCCCCCCACCTCAGGGGGAGGAGTTGATGGCATCCCTGGGGGAGTGCTCTCAGACGGGGTGCAGTGTCACAGAGGTGTTTGTTGGGCATGTGTACCCGGGAGAAAAAGAGGATTTGGGCCACCAGGAGCAGGAAAGCGAGCCTCACACAAGTCCCCCTGCTGTGTGCACACCTGCTGGTCTGTCAATATGCAAATTGGTCATTACTGGGACACCGTAACGGACAATTAGCATATCACCTCTTTATATGTATAGATACACACACACATATAGTATTATCATTTATATAAAATTAAAACAACAACAGCAACACATTGTTTTATAGGAGAGTGGTATGAGAAGAATTGGGGCTCTGAAAACTCATTCATATTACATGAGAGAAATGGATAGGAAGTTATAAGAGGAAGCATTGAAATCACTTAGACAGCAGTTGCAATTTTTTAGGTGCTAATTACTATTGGCTTTGACCAGAATAAAGGCATTGTTGATGGAGAAAAACAGGATTTCAGAGTTTTTATAGGCTCTAGAATCCACAGACTGATATAAAAGCTGTTGGATTTGAGTGAGTGGTAGCAATCTAGGAAACTTCTGGTTTGAGGGTGCTGGTGAATTCTTTCCACCTTTCACATGATTACATGATTAGTTAACTCTGGATTGAACTCCTCAATCCCACTCTGCACTGTCTACTCAGATATCTCTCTGTCTCCCTGTCCCAGTCTAAAATATCTGAACTGAGAGAAAGTATTTTTTGTTTTGCTGGATGACAAGCTGTATGAGATGGTCTATAGACTGAGTATTTTGCACTTCTGAAATGGAATGGAGTCTGAGATCTTTGAGAAAATGCATACTTAATACTACATAGATTAATTATTTCATTTAGGTATTACACAACAGATGACTTTTCTTTATTTTTCCAAGAACCTTTTATTGAACATCTTTCATATTCTAGCTATATGCTAATGGTACAATACTGACACTGAAGTCAAACTACTTGCCATCATTGAGCCTATGATCAAGTAAGCAGGTAGTTTCTAGAAGTGTGAGATGAGTTTAGGAGTTGGAATATTGGGGGAGGCTAGAAATGTTCTACACTTAAACCTGGGTGATGAATAGACAGCACTTAGTGACACCTGCACTTCATATTAGTGCCCTTTATGATCTTCATTGTATATATAGTGTCCAAAAAATTTGAAAAAGATTGAGTCAGAAAATAAATGATCCATATAAACACAGAGGAGCAGTTAACATGTGAGTTAGAAAGAGATTACATGTCCATGTTTCTACAACTTCCACCCAACAACTCCAACATTCCCCCCCCCTGCTGCTACCGGCCTCTGAGCTTGCACTCTAAGAAACAATGTTGCAAATATAGAAGCTAAACAAACTCCAGAAACCTGTTTTCAGCCATCAGAGCTGGAGCAAGCAGGACCACAACAGTGTTACAATTATAGAACCCAAACTAACCCAGATCCCTGCTTTCAGCAGCCGAGGTCTCAGAGCTGGAGCCGAGCCTCAGAGATAAAGCTGACTCTCAGTTCCAGTGACAGCCATAGAAGGTAAATAAATCCCAGAATAAAGGAAAAAAGGGAGAGGTTGGGAGCTTCAGTTACCCGCCAGCCTGAAAACGGCCCTCAACCCCTCACCCAGACTGGCCAGGCACCCCAGTGGGGACCCCCACCATGAAGGCGGT
>NW_006285997.1:7464422-7479742 GCF_000327345.1 Myotis davidii
GATGTCCAACTGCAGTTTAGGCCTGCTCCCCGGTGGCAAGTGGACATCCCCCAAGGGCTGCCGGGCTGCCAGAGGGATGTCTGATTGCCATCTTAGGTCCAACCCCCTGGGGAGCAGGCCTAAGCCAGCAGGTGGTCATCCCCCAAGGAGTCCCAGACTGCGAGAGGGCATAGGCTGGGTTGAGGGACCCCCCATCCCCCCCCCGAGTACACAAATTTTTGTGCACTGGGCCTCTAGTATATATATAAAACCCTAATATGCAAATAGACCTATCGCAGAACAACCAAACAACAGAACAACCGGTCACTATGACATGCACTGACCACCAGGGAGTGTGCGCAGAACATGGTGGGTGTTGGCAGCAGGTAGTAGAGCACGGAACATGGCAGGCATTGGCCATGGTAGGATGATAAAGCAGGTGAGCAGGGGGCACCAGACCAAGACAGGATGCTGGTCATTGTCACCAGGATAAGCCTCTGGTGGTTACTGAAAATTCTTATCTCCCACGCGCCATGGTCGTGTCTGGTGCTCTCACCAGCTGTCGGCACCCAGCACCAGTCCTGATCACTTGGTGCCCTCAGCAGGTGCGAGAGGTGGCCCTGATTGCCCCTGGGGGCTTCTCCACCTCCAGGAGCAATCGGGGCCGCAGCCACTGCTCGCACCCACTGATAGCGCCAGCCCCACTTGCATCTGATGCTTGCTTTGGCCCCAACTGCTTTGAGCAGTCAGCGGGTGTGAACAGGGCTGGCACCATGAGCACTTGGGAGCAATGGTGGGAGGAGCGCGGGGCTGCTGGCAGACAGGGCCGGGAGTCATGGAGGGAGGGGCTGGGTGGGAGTGCAGAGGATGGGCCGAGACCTGCCCTTGTGCCCACCATGGCCCACAGTTCCTTTCAAGGTACACGAATTCGTGCACTGGGCCCCTACTGTTACATAAGAGTATGAATCTAATAGCGTGAAGAGCACTAAGCAATACTGGGGTAAAGATGGAAGTAAACTGAATTACTTGAAAGTTTCCCTTCATGAGAACAAGAGGCATGAAAGTAAATAAAGTTAGAAAAATATATGTATAATGAAAAAGACTAAAGAAGTTTTGTTTACTTAGCCTGGAAAAAAAAATCTAACATTTTTAAGGACATGAAATGTACACCAATAGAATGAAGAGCTATTCAAAGACAGATACAAAACTATTTCAAGTTATGGATATTAAGTAAAGCCTTAGCTATGTTAAACAAAATACTTTCATGACCACAGCCTTTCTGAAAGAAAGGGTTGATTGAGCCAAATGCTAGCCAGAAAAAGACCAGGTCCAGGGGCATGCAGTCTGAACCCCAGGTAGCTAAAGGGCTGGATGGAAAACACACACATATCTGAGGTCTTGGTGTTGGCTGGCTCTTTCATGTATGGAAACAGTTGGGAAGAAAGATGTAAATTGCTTTGAAAGAATTTACACTGGCTACAGACAAAGGGGCGGGAGAAGGTGAGGTGGGAGTAGTTCTGAGATAGGTGCATTAAGCCTTAAAGAAGTGTTTGCTGCTTTGGATCGGTCATGGGCAACATTCTGTAAAGTTTATGTGTAAGCAAGAAACAGAGGGACCTGATGGTCAGTGATGCCTGGCTATTTTTTTTAGGTAATCAAGGAAATTAACTCAAAGTTTTGACATACATTCAGGAATGTAAGCAGTCTTTTATTGGTTTTGCCCAGCTGTTGTTAACTGATTAACCTCTCTTGTCTCTTCCTTCCACCCTCCAGCATGCTGTAATTAATTTAGGGCATCTTAGCATGTTCTCCTTGTCAACAGGCAGTGTTGTGAAATTGTATTGGTGTTGCCCTGAAAGCTTGACAACATGTTTTATAATTTTCTTGTCTGAGGATAATTTTTTAAATATGTACATAGTACAGGAGTGTATCTGCCTTAGATCAGCAATTACAACAATATATGAAGGAAGAGTAGCAAATCATTTAATAAGTGTATCCTTGTTTCAGAATGAGTGTAAGAAAAGAAACTCATTAATGTTTAGATTTTTTTCACTTTTTATGTCCATAACTGTAGGGTATTCAGTGTTCTTAAGTATTGGAAACACAAATAGCTTAGCAATATGTTATGTGAGGAAACAATTCCAGAAAATGGCTTTAGCAAGTTGATTCTTCCTGGAGAGCAGCATATATTCAAGAAATAACCTACCCAGTCACACTTTTCCTTCTGTCATTAAGCCCTGGCATACCAGAAGTGAAGTTTTTGGGCCTCAAATGTCTGATAGAGTTCAAAACCAATCTGGCAATCTTTCAAAACTAATTGCCTACTAAAACTCATCACAAGTCTGAACAAGACATCATGCCATCATGAGGTTGCTCAGGTCACTTAGTCAGCACATTTTGTTTCTACTCAACATAAAACCAAGGACAGACTTATGTCTCCTATAGGCACTTTCTCTGACACCCTGTCAGTGGCTCAGGTGCTATTAGAAAGATTCGGCTGCTGATGAGCTAATCCTTTATTTTTAAAGGAGCAAATGTGCCTAAAGATATGAAGTTGAGTGAAAAAAATGATATTTGTCAGTAGAAATGATAACTATGTGTTCATTAGATCAGAAATTTTATATACTGAGCTCTGTGTGTAGAGAGGTAGGCATATAGTTTTATAGTAGCAAAAGTTAGCTTACTTTGTCATTGCAATGGTAGATTCAAATCTTAATTACCCTAAGACCAATCACCATAAATATTATAACATTAAATACCTGTGTATTTGCATGAATATTCATTTATAGTCTATGTGTGTGTATGTTTAAATCTATATGTAAAGAAAAAGAACATGAGAAGAAGAAATGAATTAACAACTCAGTCTTTAAGTGGGTCTAATTTTATAGATGCAAAAAAATATGAAATATAAGTCATTGCCTTTCCACAATATTTGTCACCTGGCTGTTGAATATCAGAAGTAGCATTTTAGTTCCTTATCACAGCCCCTAGGCTCTCTTACATTCCAAAAAACAAAATGTGAGGTTGCCAACCCGCAATACTTTTTGGTCAATTGAATTTGTCTCAGAATTCATTCCCACCAGGAGTGTTCTCTCCTCAGCTGCAAAACAAGGATTTTGGTCAGAGAGTGACTTCAATGCATTTCTATTCTAACAAACAGAATCGTGAGTCTCTCTAATTATTTAGCCACTGTATAGATGATACTGGGTCTACTCTTGTTTTCAATGTACAAAGAGATTATCTAAAAAACACTGAAAATATTATTACTCTTAACAAAATACAAGCCATCCTATGTTGCATGATGCAATTTTACAAGATTTTATCTGAATTCTTGTAACCGGTAATCCTAAAGTCATAGCTACAAACAGAGGGATCAGAAGCCATAGATTTAAAGTCCTGTAAGGCCAAATGATTTTTTTTTTAATTTTAGCGCAGCCAGTGTAGTTTGGTGGTTGAGTACTGACCTATGAATCAGGAGGCCAAGCTTGGATTCCTGGTCAGGGCATGTGCCCTTGTTGCAGTCTCAATCCCCAGTAGCGGGTGTATAGGAGGCAGCCAATCAACTATTCTCTCTCATCATTGCAGTTTCTATCTCTCCTCCCTTCCTCTCTGAAATCAATAAAAATGTATTTTTAAAAATGTGTAAATTGGGGCCTGTATAAGACTATGAACTTAGGTGGGGCCTGTGGCAACTCAAGTCCAAAGACCCCACTAAAGCATTCAAGTTCAGTTTCAAAACAACAGCAACAACAGCAACATATTAACAGTCAACCTGAAAACGTCTATGAATTAGATTTGCATTTAACATATTTTTCTAATAAATGTGTTGTTTGCAGTTCTCTTATGAAAGCTAAACACTCAAATCAAAATTAAAAAAAAAAAAAAAAAGCTCTGAGGAACGGGTCATTTACATTGCTCTGTAGCAGTCATGACTGTGAGCCAGTTCCTTTATCACACAAGTGATTAGATATTGTTCCTGGGTTTGCAATTTCTTTACCTGAGTTGATGGTATTTACCAATAGGAATTTTTAGCCAAGCTGTTACAATCACTGTCATCACTCTCAGGCAACGGATCGTGAAGAAAGGGTGCCACAAAGCAGATTGTTGGATAAGTGCAGTTTCCAAGACTTATTAATTTTCTCATTATTCAAAATTTCACTGCACATTCAACCATGGGGGTCACCATCCCTGAATACCAATGGGATTTATTTTCATGTTTATCTCAGCTGTACTTGGAGAGGAAAAAAAATGAAGGCAGATGTTTGTTCTAGGTAAACTTATTTTTTTTCTTAAATAGGAATATATTGTATTGTCATGATGAATAAACTGTCTCATTTACAATTGTACTTCAATAATATAACTCCAGAAAGCAGTACTACTTGCTGCAGCAGAATGAGGGAAGGGCCGGGGAGGAGTGATAAAGACAGGTTAAGAAAATAGCCTGTTTAAGGTATAGACCATTTGGGGCAGATAGAAATCATAGTACACTATTTTCACATCTGTACATTTATTTGTGTGTTCTATAGAAAGTCTTATCATCACATTTAAGCTTGTCTTATTTCATTGCTTAAATCCTCCCCATATTAAGTCTGCCCCTCATCCTCTATCAGGGAATGGCTTCCATATCAGCGAACGGCTCCACAGTGCTCAGCATCTAAACCAGAAACGTCTATGTCATCATCTGATCAATGGGTTTTTCTTACCCTATATATCCAATTAATTCCCAAGTCTAATAGATTCCATCTTCTAAATATCTCTTAAAACTATTTACTCTTCTCCATCCATATCTCTCTACTGTGATTAGTCCAACACCATGTATCAACCTCTAAACTTTAGGTTGCAAGATAATCTCCTCAGTGTCTATTTAAAATCACAAGCATTCTCCTAAATCCATAAGTGAAGGAAGATGATTTCATAAACACCCAGATTTTTAAGTGGCAGTGCCAGACCTTTCAACATTTTATGCAATTAAGAGTGTAAGCACAAATACAAATTAAACGAGAAAAGGTAATTTTCTCAGAGTATTTACCTTATAAAACTTGTAATTTGAATTTTTTCTCTTTACCTTGATACTATGTAAATCTTTTAAAAAGCTAAATGTGCCCTGGTGGGGTTGCTCAGTTGGCTGCAGCACTGTCCTCTACACCAAAGGTTGTGGGTTTGATTCCAGGTCAGGACACATACTTAGGCTATAGTTTCATGCCCCGGTCAGGGTGTGTATGGGAGGCAATTGACCAATGTTTCTCTCAAATCAAAATTTCCCTCCCTCTCTCTTCTGCTCTAAATACATACACACATACATACATATCCTTGGGTAAGGGTTAAAAAAAAAAAAAAGCTAAATATTCCTCTTGCCAGTCTTTCAGACCTGGAACATTTTTTTTCACAGATTTGGGAACCATCTCTTTGAAATGCCTTGATCAAAGAAGATTGTGCCTCCCTCTCCAAGTTTCTATTAGGGGATAAAAGACTAACTTCAATGGGCAGCTGGCTCCAAGCTGCAAACCTCCCCCCTGTCACAAAGATCTGAGACATTCATGACATTTATTTTTCCTTTGGATAAAGACAATTAGCAAACACAGGTGGCCACCCCATTACCAGGTGAATTTAGGGTAACTATGCCTGACAAATGGTGCTGTCAAGTCCTCTTACTTGGGTAGTTATTATTTATCTTGTGCAAATGTCTGCAATTGGATTGTACCTGTTCAACTATATAAAAGATTAAAATGTCTTTCTGTCTTTGTAATCTCTTTAGCAGATTGCCTGTGATGCACATCACGTTCTGCCTTAGTGCTTATTTGATAATACAACTGTTTTCTTTCCATTTTACATTTGTGGAGAGTATTTCTAAGCTGGCAAAGTACTCTGTTTTCAACTATATTCCCCCTAGAAGAGACAATATTATGTAGCGCTGTTTTGCCACTTCTATTAGGTACATTAACTAAAGGGTAGAGGTATTAATTAGAGCAGAAGGACACCATACTTGAATGTAGGAATACTGGATCTGTTTTAAGATTATTCATTCCATACATAGTACATGCCTGGAAGAAGAACAAGTTTTAAGGTTTGAAACTCAGTTAATAACCCTTTCCATCCCCAATTTTGCCCACCCTTAGTATATCTTAGTATAGATTTATATAAGTTTATTACAAAACTAGAGGCCCGGTGTATGAAAATTTGTGCACTTGGAGGGGGTCCCTCAGCCTGGCCTGAATCCCTCTCACAGTCCGGGACCCCTCAGAGGATGTCCACCTGCCAGCTTAGGTCCTCTCCCCACTCCCCCAGGGATCAGGTCTAAGCTGGCAGACAGACTGCCCTCTGGCAGCCCGAGAGCCCTTAGGGGATGTCC
Source organism: Myotis davidii (assembly GCF_000327345.1). NCBI lineage: Eukaryota > Metazoa > Chordata > Mammalia > Chiroptera > Vespertilionidae > Myotis > Myotis davidii. The sequence continues at coordinate 7,470,751 of NW_006285997.1, forward strand.
ACCTGCCAGCTTAGGCCCACTCCCCCCAGGGACATCCCCACAGTTAGACATCCTTAGTGCTGTCGAGAAGCCAGGAGAGGCTCCCGCCACTGCCACTGCACTCGGGTGGTCAGCTCGGTTTGTGGCTGACCTGAGCTCCCCCTGTGGGAGTGCACTGATCATGGGGGGCAGGTCCTGCAATGAGCATCTGCTCCCTGGTGGTCAGTGTGCATCATAGCAACTGGTCGTTCCTGGTCACTCTACCATTAGGGTCAATTTGCATATTACCCTTTATTATAGAGGGTATTTTGAAGGTTTTTTGTCCTCATCTATAATAATAAAAGGGTAATATGCTAATTAGATCGGACAACCTTCTGGACAAAGCCGGGGATGGAGGGAAGGAGCCTGGGCTCCAGGTGCCAGCGGGAAGCTGGTGTTGGCAGCTGAGGGAAGGAAGGCCTACTCTTGCATGTATTTCCATGCATTGGGCCTCTAGTTACTCCATAAAGTCGATAACATGATTTGCTCACATTTTATTAATTCCTAGCTTGTTGGTATATTCAACTAAGATTTCAAATCTTTATTTGAGGCTTAGAGAAATGTTAAAAATCACCTATAGAAGCCCTTCATTTACCAGAGGTTAAATGGCATACAGTAAAATCCAATGTCTTCACTATGGCCCATGATGAGGTATATTCTTCCATCTTTGACCTTATTTCCCACCGCTTTTTCACTTTCCTCAGTCCTTGCTTGACTTCTTGCTATTCCTCCATTCCTGAGACAAGCTCCTGCCCCAAAGTGTTTGCATTTCCATCCTCAGGCCCAGAAATGCTTTTGTTCAAATATCTATTATTCATTTCCCTCAATTTCCCCCCTAATATTACCATTTCCATCAAAAGCCTCCTCGATAACACAACCAAAAGACATATACAATACCACCCACAAAACACTCTGTCACCTTATTCTACTTTAGTTTTTTTCACATTGTACTTATCCTGATCCTAACTTGTACTTTTTTTGCAAATGAATAAGATGAAATGTTAGGTGTGACTATATCAGTTACTTTCAAAGTTTGTTTTCATCCTGTATTTTCATTTGTTTGCACTTTTGCACATTCCTTTCTAACATAAATTCTTTCAAATAAAATCAAGAATAAAAAAAAAGTTAATCCAAGAGACAATAAAAGTCACATCCTCACATTACTATTAAGGATATGAAAGATAATCAATGCTCTCCACTAAAGCCATTCAAATTGCATTGGCTTCAAATAAATTCTAATGGATAACAGACACCAGGAAAGAGACTCAGTTCATTCTTTTTCCCTAATAATCTACCCAAGTTGGTGTCAGACATTTTGTGCATAATACCTATCTTGAGGGTGTATTAAAATACTGATATCTAGTCCCTACCACTAGAGATCGCATTCAGTAAAACTAACAATTTACATTTTTAGTAAGTTCCCAGGTGATGTTGATGTGGCTGCTTTAGGAGAATTCAACCAAGGGACTAGGAATTTGATCACTTGCTATGATGTGTGCTGACCACCAGGGGGTGGCATGGAATGAAGGAAGGCCCCGGACAGCTGCTAGCAGTTAAGTAAGGGAGGCCCCTGCTGGCAGCCAGAAGGCCCCAATCAGTCCTGATCGCTGGCTAGGCTTAAGGACCCTACCTGTGCACGAATTTGTGCACTGGGCCTGTAGTACTATAGATATTTTCTTATTAAATACGTCTAACCTTAAAAACAATTAGAAAAATGTAAACTCTTAAAGTTTGTGTGAAGAAAAGAATGAATCACCTTTTTATGTGGGATGCAGCTAAGCAAATATATTAGAAATGAAAGGTAATATTGGTGTCTTAATAACGGTCATTCATTTATTTTTTAAACTGAGGTATGATTGATACAGAAAAACATGAGTTTGGACATATGTATATACTTGTGATTCTATCACCCCAATCAAGGTATTAAACATGTCCATCATCTCCACATGTCCACCACCTCCAGGTTGTTCATTAATTATATTGCCAGTCAGAGTCAACCCCTGATTCTTGTTTTTTACTTCCTTCCTCAAAGAGATAATTGTGGGAATAATAAGGAATTTTAAGAGATCATATTGTCCAACCACTTAATGTTCAACTTGAGAAAAAAGAGGTGTCTTTGAGTCTTAGCACAAGTTACATAACTATAACAATTTAACTGCAGTGCCTGAAGCTGAACTAGTGAAGTATTTCCTTTTTCAAAGTTATATCAAACTAAGTGGAAAAAATAAACTACTCTGAACTACTTTTCTCTTTAATTCCAATTACATGCCCCCTCCTCTATGAACATGTCATTGATCCCACTGTTGTGCTGTTGCTCTTTTAACAACTAATACCAATTATACTATTATGTACCAATTTCTAAATTAAAAATAAAGGTTGGCACACTATCTTCCATGAGTAATAGGACAATAAACAACCTCAGCAACATTCATATTTGATACACTTTTCTTTTATATGCTGCATTGCTCACAGGGAGCAAAGTAATGCTTGCCATTCAGTTTCATAAAGTTTCTGCTTCTAAGAACATTAGCGAAGAATATAAACACAACGCACTTTAGAAATAAAATCCAGTCACCTATTACTTAAACCAGAATTTAAATGTAATGCAAAAACGATTCACTACAATCTGAAAACAGTGAAACTTAAAAAAAAAATCTTTGCTTTTCCACAACTTACAAAATGTGTGTTATCCAGTAAACGATTCTTGCTCCTGCCTTGATACTTGAAGTTGATATTCAATAAATAATACAAAAAACACACAAATTAATCTTTACTAAAGTCTTTCTGAAATTCAAAATGATGTAACGCATGATCACAAAAATGCTTCTTAATACATTTTACTTCTGTTTTCTTGTCTCATAAACTTCAGCTCTCCACCTCTCCTGATTTCCCCCAATTCTCCCCAAACACAATCAATGCAGGACTCCAATTACCTTTCCTCACCTCTCCTCTTACCCTTCCCATAGATTTCAGGTCCTTTCAGCATCATTCCCACTATTTCCAATGTAAATCGGAAAAGATCCTGAGGTTTTCCAAGTACTCAGATTTATCTATTAGTCAGATCTGCATAAAAAGGCTCAGGAGCCATCAGGCAACAAACACGTTCCATACATGAGGAAGGGTAGCAAAATATGCTACCCTGAACCCATTTCCACATGATAATTATGTTGAAATCAATGCAATTGAGAAGAAAGACATATAAGAAAAGCCCTCTGCCCTCCCCCTACTTGCCTACATACATTTATAAAGGTGTCCTCCCTCCTTTCTTTACCAGAAAAGACAGAATAACCTCAGACAACTGTAAGTCCTTCATTAGATGTGTGTGTGTGTGTGTGTGTGTGTGTGTGTGTGTGTGTGTGTGTGTTAATAAGTCTCTGTTTTTCTTTTTATAATCCATCTGTCAGTCTAATCTACAGGACACCAAGTAAATCCAAGAAGATAGAATAGAAAAGTGTTTCCCCTCTGCACCAGCTTTGAATACTCCTCTGCTATGTACAGTCACAATATTTATAGACTCTTATTACTAAACATCAGGATTTTTCACAACAGATAAAACTAGCATTACACACTACACATTTATTTTTTTTCCAGTCAGACAGCTCTAAAGTGCCTTTATAAATAACTGATATTCTAACCTAATTTTATATATGTTCCCTCTTCCTTATTTCAATATTCTATTTAAAATTTTTTGAATTAGTTCCACTAAGTTAGAGATTCTGGGGGGATGTGGAAAGCTAATGGGTTTATATCTAATAGAAATTCTAGTACTGAAATAATTACTGAGTTGACTTCCTTAAACTCATTATCTTACTCAGTGAAAGTTAATGTGACCTCACAATATTAGTTGAACCAAAACAATTAAAAATATTTGAGGACATTATATATTTCAGTTGAAAGCAATCTGATGATAAATTTTAAATGCAAAAGTGACTATAACACTAATCTTTCTTCTAGGATTATTATTCAATTAAATAATTTATGGCTGATGATTAATGGTGCTAATTATATCCACTTTCAGAATTACTTCAATAATTATTTATTCTCTTCTGCCTCGGAGTAATTAATTGGCATAGATGCATCTTAGTTTACATTGCCTTGTCTCATAAAAAGAAGATAGTATGGTCTATTGAACATAAGAAACCATTTTTTTGGACAGTTATGACTAATTTTCTTTTTTCCTCTACAGGTTGGCTGCTAGTTTTCTAACTTAAATTCTTAACCATATCCATTGTTCAGCTATGTTCCAATTGTAACAAAATTTATGACGGTTTTCATTACTTAATGTATCCTGAAAAAATTGCTTAGCACTCTGTAAAGTCCAACTTAACATTGATTTACCCCTCAGTTTTATATTTTATATCTTTTTTATATTTCCAAGGTAATATTATACAGTCATTTAATGCAGCAATTTAAGCGACTCAGCCTCATATCCTTACTTGTTTTTACACATTATCATCCACATGAATTTATGTATCAAGACACAACCATCGCTTTTACACTTTTTTTGCAGTCATCTCACTTAATACATCTTCCGCTGCATAAATAACATTAAAAATCATGTAATAAGAACTGCTTGAATAAGGAAAAAAGACTTAGTAGCTAGTTTTCAAGATAGCAATAATTTTGTGGGGTTTATTCATGAGTTTAGAAGCTGTCTAGTTTTATAAAACCTGCATGTCATTGTGAAAATTCAGCAATTTATTATACCTAATTTTTAAGTATACAAGGCCATCTTTCTCCTTAATACCAACGGCCTTGTCCCTAGCACAATACTTTTTACATAACCTTTGTCATTTTTTGTCATGATAAAGTCCAAGGTTAAGATGTTTCTACTAACTGAACTGCTGATTCAATTACAAGTAAATACAGTCTTCAGATGCAATCTATGCATCAAAATTAATTTTACTATACTAATTTTGAAAACAAGTGCTTAGAAAAGAGTTCATAGAGATGCACTTTTTAGAAAGTGAGTCCTCACCATTTAATTTGTATCACAACACTCCATTGTACGTAATACTCCATTGCTAAAGCACTAAACACTTTTATTCCAATTTATTGCTAATTTAGAAACTCATTGACAGAATACTTTTATACAATTTCTCTGCATTTATTGATGAGTTTATTTGAAATATAGTTCTGATTGGCATTGTTTTGCTAAGGGAATAAATATGTTTATGTATCGCCTTGCCTCTAGTCCTCTAGCCTTCTAGAAGAATGTTGCATTTACTTAAAATACCAACAATGTTTTTGCATGCACATTTTAATACAACTTTACCAGAATTTGGTGTACAGGCATTTTCTTTAGTTTTATTTGGTATTGTGTTTGGTATCTTGGTAGTTTTAAGATGATATTTCAAGGCTGGGTAAAATTATGAGCTAATGCCTTATGAGAGTGCTTGTTTCATCTATTTTGCTTAGGTCTTAGTATTTCTCATTATGTTAATTTTTCACATTCTATGTCTTCTGCATAAATTGTGGTTGTACTCTTTTATTCCGTTAGCCATGTTATATACTATTCAATTTTATCTTATTAAAATTATATGTGTGGGTAAACATGGGTACATAGGTCTATATTTATAAAGGTTCCTAGAGAGGAAAGTAAAAAAAGGAAAGTCAAGAAAGAAAAGTTTTTTTCTGCAGTTATAATCTCATAAGAAAACTTTTCTACTTATAACTGCTTCCTTTTGATCCATAGTGATGTTAATCGTAATTCTAAGTTTACTCTGCTGGGTATCCCCAAAGGAGAATACATCAATATTCAAATCTAAAACTTTTCTCACACCTTTTTTCTTAGCCAGTGAACTGTAAGCATTTTTCCTGCATAACTTCACAACCTTTTTTTTTAAATCCTGTAACTCTACAGATCCTTCACCTTAACCAATTTTGAACTTGGATCAGAACTAAAATCTTTAGTTTAGACTGCTTTAATGTTTACTCTTCTGATATATCTTCATCTATCGACCCCTTCATTATCAGAATTGAAGAATCATTACTTCAGTACATTTCCAAGTCATTTTTTGAATAATGTACTTTTAACTAAAACCTGAACTGAAATTTTAAACTTTTTTCTGAGATGTTATAATAAAGAAGAGAAAAAAAAAACTTTTGGCTTTAAATTTTGGAAAAGTCTGCATTAAAGAATGTTCAACTTTATTTAAAATGATGAAAGAGCTTGTGGTTCAGAAACATATGCAACATGTTTCAAGGCATGCTAAGTCTCTGTAGATAAGCAGTTAATAGCAGGCCGTGCATGTTAAACATAAATAAAAAATATGGAGGCACCAAAAGATACTGAAATTAAAGAAGTATTAAAGATATATAGGCACCTGTACACTACACACTCATATACAAAAAGAAACACACACACACACACACACACACACACACAAACAACAAAACATATACGTACCAAGGCCTAATTCTGCTAGCCATTGCTGATAAGGATTCTGGTTCTAGATGTCTTCTGCCCAAGAGACACATATAAAACCTACGGCTGTTCTGCAGGTTAATTGGCAATCTACTGCTATTGGCCAGGCATGCTTGTCCCCATGTGGTCCACACAGACAAATGTATGCTATTGGGCGAGCATATATACCCTCTATGAGTCCCTTCCCAAAATCATAACTCTGGACCTCATAACTATACAAGCATTGGGGAAAATAATGTGGCAATGGGATAGAACATATAAACACAGTACACCTCAGCATTCATGATCAGGTATTATGGTCTTTCCAACCTGACTGCACCTTATCCTAAGTATACTAACCTCTCCCATCTCTTTCCTCCTTGCTATGTGTTTTAAGTTGATTTAATAAATAATGTGATTGAGCAATTTAATTTTGTTGTGAGGTTCTCTGTTTTATGACATCTGGATAATTTGCCTGGTGGTGTAATTGGAGGCTACCTTTACATCAAGGTAATTTTCCCAATTGCATTTCAATTATTGAGCATACCCTAAAATTAGCATAAACACTATATTTTGAGTTTTTGATTCAAAATAAATTGTTTGATTACTATATATATCAGGAATTCAGTTGTGACCCAAAATGCCCCACTGATTAAAGTGATCAGATGGAAAATAGCAGGACTGGCTATACTTTATAAAGAATTTGACAAAAGAAAAATAAAGATTGCACCTAATTTTCATGAATTAACTTTGTTCCTTTTTTCTATTTTTGAGATAAACACTTTTTTGAGTCTTAAATGGTGAATAAATAGATTCATCAATGGGAATATTCATGAAACAATCTGGGGATATTTTTCTTCACATTTTGATATTTAATAATGATAATGCCAACCAATGAGGTATTTGAAAGAAAAAGAATAATTAATGTCTAAAAGATTACCCCCCCATACTAAAAATAACAAGCAAAACTACCACTCTGCTAGGCTGCATTGCTCTTTAGTGAATAGCTATCCAAAACTTAAAGGTTTATGTTTGCCAGCTATATCATAGAATATACACTAAAATGTCTATAAAAATGAAAGTGCAATATGCTAATTAGAATGAGGACCAAACAGTGGAACAACTGTCCAGATGACCTTCCAGCCGAAGCTGGGGATGCGAGGGCCAAGGCAGCAACTGGGGCTGCGAGGGCTGAGCCTTTTGCAGAATATCATGCATCGGGCCTCTAGTGTCCTTTTAATAGCCCAATTATTAAAAATTGTGCAACATTCATTTACTCACTGAATGTTTTGCTTATTTAGAACACTGTAAATTCCAACAAAAAATTACATGAACACACACACACACACACACACACACACACACACACGCTATTCTTTTTGTCATCCTTAGCATGAAAAGGGGGTCAAAACGACTAAAGACTAGTAAAGTGGGTTCTAACACTTGTTCAGACACCAACTTAAAGCAAAGTTGAATCTGATTTAAATCCAAGTAAATGTTGGATTCAGACAGTGAAATGCCTTTTACGGCATCAGGACTCAGATAGATGTTAGGCAGCCTTTGGCATGTAGAAGACATCGCAAACCACTGTTTACAGAATGTATCTGGGCTTCAAGAAACTGGCCATTATTTGACTGGCATCTTTCCTGCATGTGGGGTTTGTTCAGATCAATCTGGCTACTGGCCCACAATCTCCTCAGAGCCTCTCTGATCTGTCAACCTCCCAATGGCCCTGACAACTTACTCTCTTACTCTTGAACAAAAACACTAACCAATTCGTGATTTTACATAGAGGTGTTAAAAATAACACACTAACAAAGAAAATGTAACCACGTTTGTTTCTGATATTGGGGCCTCTTAGCTTGTCACAGCTTTTCAAATGGATACAGTCATTTGCCACACAAACCCCTTTTTCTGATCAAATGAAACTGCTTTCCACGAATTGTTCCCTGGTTCTGAGCATGTCTCCTTCTGTTTTGCTTTATTGAGCTTCTACCTTATACATTTCTCTGACATGTTGGAGATTCCCCAATTCCCTGTCAATGTCCGTGTTACATTTGACTTCAATTTTCCCCTTAAGAAATCTTTTCCATACCCAGTCCTTTAATTTGAGTATGGATGGAGTTGACTCAAAACTTTACCTCCAATGCATACATTTATTTGGGACTTTATTTGAGTGTCAACCTCTTTCTATGGACTGGAAGCTCCATGAAGCAGGGATGTTATACATTTTTCCCATAATATTTATGCCTGACATGAAAAGGTGCTGAATAAATATTTGTTGATTAACCAGTAAATGAGTGCAGCTAAAGACTTTCTGCTGAAAGTTTCCTGAATTTCTTTTGTAGTACTTGGTTCTACATGAGGTTGTGGATATATAAGGTTTCTCTGTGTTTTTTTCCTGGTCACATCTAGGATCTTCGAAATAAAACTTGATAGATGATTTAAAGATGCCTAATTAAAAAAGTATGTTATCATCATAGTCATGCATGTTCATGGCAGCAAATGGAAAGTACAGTTGAGCTTAAGATGAAAAATAATTGACTCCTATCTCTCCCATTTTCACCC
>NW_006285997.1:7480187-7483727 GCF_000327345.1 Myotis davidii
CGCCCTAGACAGTCCCCTAGCCTCCCCTATTCCCCAGTGTCTTATGTCCATTGGTTAGGCTTATATGCATGCATACAAGTCCTTTGGTTGATCTCTTACCCCCCTACCTCCCGCCCCCAAACCCTCCCCGGCCTTCCCGATGCAGTTTGACACTCTGTTTGAGGCAGCTCTGCCTTTGTTTCTATTTTTGTTCAATAGATTATCTTGGTCTCAATTATCCATGAATAAGTGAGATCATGTGGTATTTTTCTTTCATTGACTGGCTTATTTCACTTAGCATAATGCTTTGAAAACTTCTCCAACAATACCTCCACAACTATAAAATTTAGGCTTCAAAAATATTCTGCATTTCAAATTAATCATCTTAAGTTGATATTCAGAATATACAGAAGATAAAACAATGTAGAATTCATGTGGAAAAAATAGCTCCATGTGTATCAAAATTATTTAAGAAAATAAAATATTAGACATATGCATTTTAAAATAAGAAATCTAATGTAAACTAGATAAAAAACTAAGTTTTGTTGACAAAAATATATAAGTATGCTGAAAATATCTATAACAACATCTGAGAAAACAAAGCATAATTTTAATTTAAGAACAAATGTATTAAGCTTGTATACAAATTCAGCAATCTATTACCTCAGTATGCCCAATTCTTTTAATCTGTTTTACTGTCCATTCTACTATATAATTACTTGCTACCAAATATAAAGCCTCTGTTGATAGTTATTTACTCAAGTAGGAGCAACAAAAAATACAGAAGCACATTTTAAAACTTTTATAAATATAATATAAGGTCCCTGGGAAGATAATGAAATCTTTTATATTAAAATACATAAGCCAGACCATTCATTCACCACAAGGCAGCCTCTAACATTATTGAAATACTATTATTGTCCTATTCATTCTGGAATATTCTGCATATTTTCATTTTCTTTAATCTTTGAAGTCTATTAGAATGGGTTTCAAGTAGCATCTGGATTCTTTGTTACTTCAAACTAGAGGCCCAGTGCATGGATTCTTGCACTGGTGGGTGGGGTCCCTCAGCCTGGCCTGCACCCTATTGCAATCTGGGGCTCTTCGGGAGATGTCAGACTGCTGCTATTAGCCCGATCTTCACAGGCCAGGCCGACGGACCCCACCAGTCCATGAATTCATCAGTCTTTTCCATGTTTCCATACCTGGGCATTGAGTGCCCCCTAGTGGTCAGTGTACATCATAGTTACCGGTTTAATGGTTGAATGGTCAAAAAGTCAAACAGTCACTTAGGGTTTTATAGATATGTCAAAAAAAGTGGTGACCCTGTAGTAGTAAGAATGCTATCCTGGTTGTGAGATTTCAAATTTTTTAAAATATATTTTTATTGATTTCAGAGAGGAAGGGAGAGAGAGAGAGAGAGAGAGAGAGAGAGAGAGAAAGAGAGAGAGAGAGAGAGACATCAATGATGAGAAAGAATCATTGATTGGCTGCCTCCTGCATATCCCACACTGGGGATTGAGCCCACAACCCCAGCATGTGCCCTTGACCAGAATCAAAGCTGGGACCCTTCAGGCCACAGGCCAACACTCTATCTACTGAGCCAAACTATCTAAGGCTCAAATCTTTGTTAGGTTTTATACCTCTTAAGATTTTATGTTTGACTGCACAAAGCTGAAGGAAAAAGTCATAAATTAGATATTATTAAAATAATGTTCAATAATTAAATCACTCTGAAGTAAATGAAAATTCTTGGCAATCCATTGCGAAAGCACCATGTTATGACAAGTTCAGACACACCTCTTTTAGATTCCCATTATAATACTAAAACTAGGACTGGCAGACAACTGATTACTAGGCTCTAAAGATAAGACCAATGGAACAATCATGAAATCAGTTGGAGTCTTCATTAGGATTTATTGGCATAAAATAAAATAAACAATATTTCTCACTTTTATGCATCGGAGGCTATAAATAAACTCTATAACACCCAGAAACTATGCTTCAGTTGCATGCCTCTTGACTACTGCCTTCTAAAGAAAACGGTGCTTTTTTCACTTTCTCCTTCTACTATGTATCTTTTTCTTTATATTTATTTAGAGAACATAATTTCTAGAAAATGAGTAAATTAAAAAGAAGGAGGAATCATAGTCCCTTATGAAAATATATTTTAACAAGGTACATACATAGAAAATATAAGAACGATTTACAGAAGCATTACATATTCAAGTTTGTAATTTAGAGATCCATATATAAAACATAAAGAGTGCTTTTGTCGGCGTCATTTTTTGTAAAAGCCAAGTAAATAGAATGTAATGAGATTATTCTTCAAAGAGAACAGAGCTATACTATATGAATATTGTTGCTAAGAATATGGATAGGGACTGGGCATCAGTTACCAATCACGTAATCCAGCTTTTTTTTTTTTTTTTCAGTGTAAGTGAACATGAGGAAAAGGATTTAATGTAGAAATCAGGAAAAAGTTCATAGAATTAGTTTCCATCTTAAATAGAATGTAAAAAAACCAAAAACATTATTTTTATTTTTTTTTAAATCAGATACACAAAAAAACAGTAAGGCATAATAAAAGAATAGAAAAAGGACAAAAAAAGTGTGAAAAAGGTGGACAGGAAAAAAAAAGTGGGAAGTATTTCCAAAAACCAATAGGTAATTAGCTTTGAAAAGAAAAGACAAGGAGTTGGGTTAGATCATATATATAATAGAGGACAGAGAATGAAAGCCGAATATTTATATGTGTTTTCTGTGTCAAAACAAAAAGTAATGGAGGTTAGCCCAAGTGCTTTTAGTAGATGAGTAGGTTAAAAGAAAACCCTGTGGTACATTTACACAATGAAATACTATTCAGCTGTAAAAAACAAGGATCTATTACCCTTGACACAGCATGGAAGGACCTGGATAGTATTATGCTAAGCAAAATAAGCCAGTCAGAGAAAGACGAGTATCACATGATCTAACTCATACGTGGAGTCTAATGAAAAACATAGATCCAGAGACATGGAAGCATGGAACAGTCTAAGGGATCTCAGAGGAAGGGGAGCAAGAAGAGATTAACCAAAGACCTTATATGCATACCAGAGGCCTAGTGCACGAATTCATGCATGGTGGGATCCAGCATTGGCAGATTGGGGCCGGGTCTGTCAGGAGGAGGAGATGGCCTGAGGTTGGCTGGCTGGCCTGCCCCAATTGGACCGATCAGTGCTGGGCTGGCTGGGGGGAGGGGTTGCGGGCAATTGGCCAGTGGGACTGCCCCTGATTAGGGTGAGGGGGTCAATTGGGGGCAGGACTGGCCATGGGGAGGAGCTGTGGGCTGGCCAACACTGCACCTAAATGGGGGGGAGGGCAATTGAGGAAAAGTGGCCATGGGAGGGGCCATGGGAGGTTGGCTAGCCAGGCCCACTCCTGAATGGTGAGGGGGAGCTGATTAGGGGCAGAGCTGGCTGGTAAAGGGGCCATGGGATGATCGGGGTGTTGGGGGTTGATCAGAGCTGAGATCGGCCATAGGGAGGGCTGTGGGCAGTAGGCCAGCTGGCCCTGCCTCTG
>NW_006285997.1:7483813-7486383 GCF_000327345.1 Myotis davidii
GCCACCTATTGGGATGGGGGGAGTGATCAGGAGCAGGGTTGGCCAGCTGCCCCACCCTCAATTGGGGTGGGAGAGGCCAATCAGGGGCGGGGCTCACTGGGGTAAGGGACCAAGGGAGTTGGCCAGCTGGCCCCACCTCCCAATCTGACCAGTTCGCTGGCCTCAGTGGGCATCATAGCGACCTGTTGTTATGGTTGTTACAGCATTCTGGTCATTGGCTTTTTATATATATAGCTATGCATAACCCATACAGTAGGCCTGGGAGAGGGATGTAAGGAGAAGGGGTCCAAGGAGGGAAAAAGGGTTATATGCAATACTTTGAACAATAAAAAATTGGAGAATTTCACCCTTTTAAGATCTTCTGCAAGATACAACTAGCTTAAGTAGCTACCTAAGTGGTCTCATATTTTTATTACACAGCATAGAAAATACTCTCATGTTATCACTTTTCTCTAAGTTAACCTCTCACTTTACAGAGTTATTAAATACTGTGCTTCAGTCAGGAGTAAAAATAATCAAATAAGGATACTCTATCCTAGAAGTCACAGTCGTTTGTATATTTAAATTCAAGTTGTAGATAATTGTTCTTAACAAATTAAATCCAAACTGTAAAGCTAAAATTTGCAAGTTGCTGACTGATTCGCTTCCGGCCTAACTCTCTGACCTCATTTCATGTAATTCTCATTCACTGAGTTTAAGTCACAGCGCCAATGTTTTGGGTTGTTGTTGACAATAGGCAGATCATTCCTACTCAGGTTCTTTTCCAATGCTCAGCCCTTGGGCACTCTTGCTGTGTGTGCCTTAATGCTACTTCTCCAGAATATCTATCCCTCATCACCCATCCGAGTAACTCTCCCCTCACCCTGGTACTTTTCTATGTTATTTTCCAACTATTACTTGGCTTGATGTTCTTCATAGTTAGTTATACTACCTGACATCATCATATTATATTTTTATGTATTTGATGCCTTACCTTCAATACTAATATATAAACTCAGTGACAGTAAGTAACTGGTGTCTGTCCTATTCATTAATATTCCTCAGCACATGCTATATTTGCAGCACTTATAATATTGTCTAGCCCTTAGCAGGTATTTACTAAAAAAAAAAAATAATACATGTCAATAAATAAAGAAATATGCAAGCAATCTCTAGCATCAGTAACAACCTATAAGTAATATACTCCAAGTACTCAGGTTTAAAATCACTAAAATATTAAAATACTGTTAATTGCAGTACAATACTTTTGTCAGAAGATTATTGGCAGATTAAATGAGACAAAGATCACAAGTGATTTAGTATAGAATCTGATAGACTAGCATGTAGAATGTGCTCCATGAAGGTTTATTATTGTCAGTTATTTTTCCAACAAACTGTGTGTAAAGGAATTGCTAAAGTATTAGGATTGAAAAAGTTTAATGTATGCAAAATAAATTAGAAAGAAAATATTAGCACATTTAATTATGTATAAGAAATTATCATGATGAAAGTCCACAGTTTTTAAATAACATTAATAATACATGGCAAAGTTCCATATTTGCAAATCTTTATGTTATGTAAAACTTAAATTCATCTCAGTAACTTAACATTTTGGCATTCTTACTTATGATGAGTAGTGTTAGAGTATTATTATATATCTTACTCAAAATGAGCTCAATAAAGTATGTACGGTCCCCATTTTTTTTCAGTTTAAAATTATGCATGTCCTTCAGCATCACCTAATAATTATTTATTACATTAAATGATAAAAGATCTTATAACAATAACTTCTTACAGAAATAAAATTATAAATCAAAGCACAGGAAATGATCACACAAAACACTGATCTCTAAATGGATTTTATTTTTAAAAGGTACTTAAACTTGCGTTTTAAATCTTGAAGATTACTACTTTATATCGTTAATTCAGACATGTTGTACAAGCTTAAAATGAAACAAAATGTGTGTTGCTATATATGCATGAGTTACAGTAAATTTAAGCCTCAAAGGAGAAAGTTGGAATTAGGTGATTGTGCAGATTGCAATCTTAAGTAATAACTTTTTTGAATATACATTTTCTTGTGCAAGTCATCTAATTTGCCTAGTGGAATTATAAAAGGCACAATAAACTTAAAATATTTTCCTGGAAACAGATTTTATTCAAATATAAATTTAAGTGATTAATTGCTATTCTCAGTAAATATGATGTTCCCAGAAATGTGTGTTGTCAGAGTAATTTATCCCACCCCATGGATAGTAGTGAAATGCTGATGGTCCTTGATATATGAGGCCATTTCTACTTAGTTGACATGTAGCTTGGAAGGAAATTCCACGTAAAAGTATAAACTTAGATTTTCTCAGCCTTTTACAGAAGCAGGGACAAAAGGTTTTGTATTATACACTTCTTTAACTCACCATTATCTATTGCCCTTCTTTCTATATTAGAGTTCATACCATCTGTTAAGTATTTAAATCTAGTTACTATCTTTTTTTAATATATTTTTTATTGATTAAGATATTACATATGTGTCCCTGTCCCCACATCACTCCCTACCCCGCCCCCGCTCATCCCCTCCCCCCCCCCCCCCCCCC
>NW_006285997.1:7487667-7509028 GCF_000327345.1 Myotis davidii
AGCCCAGAGTCTGAAGCCCCCTCCCGATTGAAAACAACAACCGCGCCCTCGGCTGCCACCAGCCCGCTCCGTGCGCACTCCGCACCTGAGAATTTCACTTCAGCACTGTGCCTCCTCTGAGTCTGGGTATGATATTCTCTTTACTCCTAGTTGTAGAATTTCCACTCAGCCAGGCCTCCTGTGGTTCTGGATGGTGTCCGTTCCGTGTTTCAGGCGTAATTTGAATTGGTTGTTCGAAGCAGCAATCTCCAGCGATAACCTATGCCGCCATCTTGGTTCTCTATGCCCTAGTTACTCTTACATACACAAGCATGACCACATTATATGACTCAGTCAACATATACACTTTTTGACTCTTTACATTACTTTGACTTAGCTGTGCTCTTGTATGGAAGACAGCTAGGGTCACATGTCTTTTTCAAGAGATCTTCTTTGGTAAATTGTGGCCCATTAAATGTTTGGAAATACAGATGAAATAGCAGTTACTTACTAATTAAGGGGTAGTTTTCATGATCAAATATTTAGATTCTGTAAGCAGAGTCCTACGGGAGCACATTTAGAGAAAAACTAATTTTATTCCCTGAAGAAGTGGGAGGTCCAGACACCAATCCAGAATCTCGCAACCAGTTTCCAGCAGAATTGATGAGGATCAGAGCATAGGCATCTGCTCCAAAGCCATTGCTTACTGTTTCCACTATAATGTGTTACTTCAAGTATTGCCAGAAAATGACTCACAGATAACTATGTGAGGAATTGTGATGTTACGTAATTCAGACTGGATCCGGAAATCAAATTAAGATATTTTGATGTATGTCATCAATTCCCCCAAATGATGTGAGAATACATAAACAATTAAATGCATGACCATACAGAACATATAATTAAATTCATGACCAACAAGGCTAAGGGAGCCTGTACTTAGTAAAACAATAGGCTCTTCTGTTACTGCTATTCCCAGGCCAAAACGAATATATGGCACAAGGTTGACACTTTACAAGCATTCACTGCATGAACATATAAGGGAAATTTAAGAATTAATGAATTCATAGGATGGCATTCAATTCTGTTTCACTTCTAATATTGAAAGAGTTTAGGATTTCTGTATTACTAAATCTTTGTGGCAGCCATTTTTTTTTTTTTTTTTTTTTTAGCTTGCTGATGTCTGATGAGTTCTTTAAAATTTACTCTTCACCAAATTTTGTAAAAGGTCACACAAAATAATATATTCCTCATCATTAGTTATTTGAGTAGGCATTTATTACTCTTTTGTAAAACATAACTGATATATTTCCTATTCTTTTATTTAACTATACTAATGACTCTCGGAATTCTTAAAGAAAGTCCATTGACCAATAAAATAAAATTTAAAATATAAAGCTTTATATTTTCTCATCAATACAATGTTCATTTACTAATGATGCATCAACTTTAATTCCAAAAGTTTTAATGTTGTTTTTTACTTGTTGGCATATCTACCTATTACCCATTCAGAGGATCAAATGTATGCTCACAAGTTGGGATGACCTGACATTTTGTGGCAACAAAATGAAAGCATTTTCTGGTCTTCTACAAAAACAAATAGTTCACCTAGCTCCAAGGGGCAATTCATTCAAGATGCCTCTACTGCACATCTTCAAAAGAAAGACTGAGATTGTAAAAGGTTTAGCATAGGTCAGGCAGGATGGAGAGAGGTGAGGGGCATGCACAAAAGACTGAGTGAGACTAAGACAAGAACATTAACAAACTAACAAACCAACAAAGGCAAAGAAAACCTCACAGAAACCCGCTGAGGAGAGTAACTCATTTATACCAAACCACTTTTCATCCCGCTTTCCCACTGAGTGTCATGAGGACACCACACAGCACATATGACTGCAGACATAACTAAACTAAAATTAAAGACCAAACCAGAAAATAGCACACAAGGTAAGTTTATATGAACCTGAGCTCATTCATTTGTTAATTTCAAAAATATTGAGGAAGGATTTACAAGCATCAGGGTCTTGACTAGGTGCTATGAATATAAATATGATGTTGCCCTTCTCTCAACGAGCTTATAGACAAACTAGAGGCCGGTACATGGAATTCATGCACAAGTGGGGTCCCTAGGCCTGGCAGATGATCAGGGCCAGGCCAATCAGGGTCCGAAGGCCCCAGCAGGGTGTGGGAGAGTTGGTAACAGTGGCCAAGGCTGGGTGCGGAAGGAACAGACGCCAGATGCTGACGCTGCCCTCGGCACCCCACCACACCATGGTTCCCCATCTCCCCCCTTCCTTCCCTCGGTGCTGTGCTGCCACCAGGGGCCTGCCTGCAGGGGGATTGATGGGGGAGGGGTCAGGGGAGGTTTTGATCCCCAGTTTGGAACGTGCTGGAGGCAGCCAATCAATGATTATCTATCATCATTGATGTTTCTATCTTTATTTCCTTCTCCCAAATCAATCCAATATATATTTTTAAAATGCAAGGTCTTTAGAGGAAGAAAGTTAGGGCAAGGAATTATTAACAGGGGGGCATTTGAGATCTTGCTCACATTTCAGATAGGATAACATAAGGTGGTCCTCAGTGGGTGACAGGTGAGGAGTGGCAGTGGGTGGAGCAGGGCACTGGGGGCTGAGGAACAGGCTGTAATTACTGGCAATGTCTGTGACAGTGGCACTGAGCCTGTGTTGGGGGCATCGCTGGGATCATTCATCCCAGAGAGGTTTTGATTCCAGATGGGAGGAGAACCACGGAGATCAGCAGGCCTTTCTTAGCCTAGAAGATGATGCAGGTAGCAGGAGTGGGCTGCCCTGCTTCCCTACAAATGTAAACATGCAGTGTAACTGCACATGGATGTCAGTCACACAGCCAAATCAATTCCCAGCCAGCGCTGATGGCTATGTCCTGCCACTCTCTGGCTGTGCTGTGGCGCTATTGGCTGGGGGGGAGGAGGGGGAGCTGAAGCCATGTCCCCAAGTGCTGGTAGCATGCGAAGGGGTGGACAGGAGGACAGAAGCTGGAAGCCGAAGCTGAGGCGGCCCGGCAGCTCTATGTCTGCCATGGAGCTGGATGGGGAGCAGCTGTCAGTGTGACTGGCTTTGGAGTTGGAGGGGCTGTGCTTCCTGCACATCACCAGTGAGTCCCTGTGAGCCCATGGCATGCCAGCTGGGCCAGGAAGGGTTTAGGGAGGCCTTTCCCCCCTGAAGCCGATTTTTGCAGGGTGGCAGTGTCGGCCACTTTTTTTTTCAATTTATTTATTTTTTATTGGAAAGCAAGCTCTGGTCTTGGGGTTCCTGGGATTTTGGGGCCATAGCATGTGCCTCCAGGCCTCACTGCACCCCCCTCTCCCTCCTCCTGTGTTGAACATATGGCCCCTGGTCGTCAGTGTCCATCATAGTGACTGGTCAATTGGTTGTCCTGGTTGTTCCACCATTATGGTCTCTGGGCTTGTATTATATAGGACTAGAAGCCTGGTGCACAAAAATTGTGCACGGGGATGGGTGTGTGTCCCTCAGCCCAGCTTGCACCTTCTCCAATCTGGGATCCATCTCAGAATCCAGGACTGCTGGCTCCTAACTGCTTGCCTGCCTGCCTGATTTCCCCTAATTGCCTTTGCCTGCCAGCCTGATCACCCCCTAACCACTCCCCTGCCAGCCTGATCAACACCTAACTGCTCTCCCCTGCCAGCCTGATTGCCCCCAACTGCCCTCCCCTGCTGGCCTGGTCACCCCTAACTGACCTCGCCTGCTGGCCTGATCGCCCACAACTGCAGGTCTGGTTCCCCCCAACTTCCCTCCCCTGAGGCCTGGATCCCCTCAACTGTCCTCCCCTATAGGGCTGCCCCCCCCCAACAGTCCTCCCCTACAGGCCTGATTGCCCACACCTGCCCTCCCCTGCAGGTCATCTTGTGTCCACATGGGGGCAGCCATCTTGTGTGTTGGAGTAATGGTCAATTTACATACTACCTCTTTATTATATAGGATAGGAGAGAGTAAACCAACCATTTAAACCACAAGGCGGTAAGTCCCATCAAAGAGGAACAAACAGGGTTCTGAAGAAGCCCATTTACTCAGAGCTGGATAATGAGGGGGAGTAGCATAATATAAAGGGTTTCTCAGGTGTTCTAATTGGATACTGTAGAAATGGCCATTAGCTGGTATAAACTCAAGTGATGGAAACTGCATGTTGGAAGGGCACTAAAGAGAGAGAAACAGGATGACATTTTTGAGGACTATAAGTACCAAGCATGGTATGGCTGGATCAAATAATATAGACTTGCCCGTATAATTATGAAATATTATCATATAGATGAAGATTTAGGTAAGCAGGACTCAACTAAGAAAGACCTTGTTTACTAATCTCAGAAGTGTGAGTCATTCTAGTAAGCAGTGGGGAACTATTCAAAGATTGAAAGCAGATCATTTGCAATGATCACTCACTCCAAGACAGTTTCCCACAAAGGATTGATGGAGACAAGACAGGAGGCAGGAAGAAATATTGGCTTGCTTGACTAAAGAATAAGCTCATTTTTATGATGTAAACATGATTTGCCTTCTTAAAAAGTAATCATCTGTCACATTAAATTAATTTTGTCAATTTGTTTTTTATGGCTTTATAGTTTTGTTTCATTTAATATGTAAATTACATTGTTTTATGTTTCCCAACTGGCTTTCATTCAGTGCCTTACACACACACACACACACACACACACACACACACACACGTAGGTTAAAAATTAATACCTGAAAATTTTACATGCACTGTAACTGCACATGGACGTCAGTCACACAGCCAAATCAATGCCAAGCCAGTGCTTAAAAAGATACAATATCAGTCAGAGAAAGACACGTATCATATGATCTTACCGATATGTGGAATCTAAAGAACAAAATAGGTCCCAAAGCATAGAAGCATAAAATAGACTATCGAATCCTCAGAGGGAAGGCAAGGGTGGGTGGGAAGAGATCAACCAAAGAACTTGTATGCATATATGCATAACCCATGGACACAGACAATAGTATGGTGAAGACCTGGGACTTGGGGTGTGGGAGGGCTATAAGAGGTCAATGGGGAGAGGGGAGAAGGGTACATGTGTAATAGTTTCCACAATAAAGATTAAAAAATAAAAAATATATTTTCTATCAACATATTAATTCAAATAAATGTAGCAATATGATTACACATGTTCAGAAATCATAGGATACATATTAGGTAATTTAAGTAAGAAAGAGAAGCATATTTGCATATTTCAATTAGGTTTTTTAATATCTGCCACCAAATAAACTACATTATCAAATGATATGCTTTAAATACTCATAATTTTCTACTAGGACCTTTATACTTAGAATGTCATAAACTATAACAAGAAATAGCTAAAATAGCTACTATGCCCTAAAGAAGTGTTACACATAATGTATTTCTGCTCCAAGTCAAACCAGTTCAATCTCAGAATGAGATATGCATAAGATATAGTTCTTTACTTATGTATTTGTAAATGTATATATTCTATTTTTAAATATAAATCTTCTATAAAATTGATTGCTTTATTATGATAATTTAAAAAAATAACTAGAATAGTGAGGAAATATTTTTAAGAAAGAAACCAAAAATGCATTTGACTAGGACAGGATTCATTTTTCCACAATTTAAAGAAAACTTTTCATCTTTTTCATAGAATATATAGAACATTTTAATACTGGTACACAGAGGTGGCTACTTAGAGCAATGGAGGATTTCTG
This sequence comes from Myotis davidii, assembly GCF_000327345.1. Classification (NCBI taxonomy): domain Eukaryota; kingdom Metazoa; phylum Chordata; class Mammalia; order Chiroptera; family Vespertilionidae; genus Myotis; species Myotis davidii. Next base: position 7,493,385 of record NW_006285997.1, read on the forward strand.
ACATTTTAGGCTCCAAAAGTTTGTATTGAGACATCAGTAACTTTTACAAATATGTTTCCATTTTGACCTACTGGTGTTGACTTGGCATTTCAGTTGGGAAGTTCCATCTTAAGGGACACTCAAGAGCTGAGAAAGGTTGTCATGCCAGGAAGCTGCTGACTTTAAAAAATGGGTCAATATGTTGAATACAAGAAAGTTGGTGTGTCTGACTCTGAATTGATAAAATTGCACATGCCTCTAGCAGATGTGCCAAGCACTAAGAGGACAATAATTTTCCATTTAAATGCCAACTGCCTGATTGATAACAGCTATTTGGAGAACCTTGTTGAAAAACACTCTAAGGTTTTGTCTAGTTCAGGCAGAAATAATGCTGGGTTGACTAACGACATCTACAAAAGGTATGGTAGGAAAGAGTAGCATTATTAGCTGACCTAGACCATGAGGTTGATTGTACAACATGAATATATACTTTGCAACCCTTTCTTTAAAAGCATTTTGGATTTGAAAAGCAGGCTTTACATTTGTTATACTGTTGTTTTTCTTGTTTGTTTGTTTGTTTTTATAAACTAGTAGCCCTGCACATGAATACCTGTTCCAGTAGGTCACTGCCGCCCTCCTGTAGCTCCCCCTGCCCCCCCTCCCCTCCTCTCCCTCATAGCTTACTACCCTGTCCCCTCCTGTAGCTCTCCGCAGCTTGCTTGTTGTTGTTCTTTTTTTAAATTTTGTTTTATTGCTAAAAATATTACAAAGAGTGGTACATATGTCTCTTTTATTTCCCCTTGGCCTTCCCCCTGCCTCCCCTAGTCCCCAGTGTCTTGTGTCCATTGCTTATGCTTATATGCATGCATACAAGTCCTTTGGTTGATCTCTTACTGCCCCCCCACCCCGCCAAACGCTCCTCGGCCTTCCTGCTGTAGTTTGACAGCCTGCTAGGCTGCTGCTTCACTGGCCCACGCTCCTGCTGATCTGTGATCTGGTCATGAAGCGCTTGGTCCTTGTTTGCTCATGAACTCAGAAAGATGGACAGTAAGACTTAGGAGAAAGAAATCAAATTATCCAAGAAAAAATGCAGTCCAAGAATACTGTGGAAGTAATGCAAATTAGTCAGATTGTTTTTCCAAGTTCACCTATGTACTTTTCTCTCAAGTATTTATTTAATGCTCAGTTCACTCCCCTTTCATGTAGAGAAAGGAAAAAAAAATCATTTTTTTCAATATTGTAAAAAACATCAGTCCCTTTATCTTTTAAAATAAAAATAGCCCTAACCAGTTTGGCTCAGTGGATAGAGTACTGGGTCCCGGGTTCAATTCCGGTCAAGGGCATGTACCTTGCTTGGGGGCACGGAACATATCATTGGCAGCACAGAATACCTTCACTATAGAGACAACTCTTTCCATGCTGGAATATCTGCTAGGACATTACTGTAAAGAGCCAGAGGAAAGACTACAAAAAAATGGATATACTGGTTGAAAAATGGGCAAAGATATGAACAGTCTAGTAATAGAATGAGAAATATAAATGTACAATAAATTTAAACATTCCACCTTGATAGATCAAAGAAATGCCAATGAAACTTATTTAGAAAGATTTAAAAGATAAGAGTGCTGGGATTCAGAGAAGCAGGCCCTCTTTCACAAAGGTATAATCTTCCAGGAAGCTAATTTTTCAATATCTACTAATGCCTATAAGAGTCATATACTTCAATCTGGAAGTTTCTTCACTAAAAATGCACCCTAAGAAAACTTTCTGCAAAGGCTTTGCTTGTGATTTTCTTAGTTGTATCTTATTTTGAAACCAGATAGTAAAGGTTGCAAATAATGCAATATGAACTATCCACTGCTTTTCTCAGGAGGGTACTCTAGTTGAGGAGGGAAGTTGGGGGATTATGGAGGATAGGGGCAATGAGTGCTTGTAAAGGATAGAAACCATGAAAGTGGCAGAAGCATTGAGAATTAAGAAGGAGCTTGGCTGGAGTGGGTCGGTGGTTGAGCTTGGATTATGAACCAGAGCTCATAGTTAGATTCCTGGTCAGATCATGTCACATATCCCAGTTACAGGCTCCATCCCCAGTGTGGGATGTGCAGGAGGCAGCCAACCAAGTATTTGCTCTCATCATTGATGTTTCTATCTCTCCCTCTCCCTTCCTTTCCGAAATCTATAATAATAAAAGAGTAATATGCTAATTAGACTATACAGCCGAATGACCTTCTGGATGACCTTCTGGTTGAAGCTAGGGCTGCAAGGGCTGAGGCAAGCCACCGCAGCTTGTGAGGGGGTCGGGGGGGGGGAGGGCTGAGCCCCTTGCACAAATTTCATGCATTGGGCCTCTAGTCAATAATAAAAGTATATTGAAAAAAAAAGTTTAAAAGAATTAAGAACGAAAGTGTCCAGGACATCAACTTCACATTATTGTTGAAGTGCAGCTCTGGAGCTATATTTGTATGCTCTTTTTTGTCTCTAATTAGTGTCTTTTTTCTTGTCAGTCGCCTGGAAATCAAACCTGCTACACAGACAAGTGGCCCTCAGCTTTGTCTATGTCACAAATATCTTTAGTTATATATTTACATACCCATTGACATATATTTACATACCACAAGTATTGCCCATTCCAATTGAACAAACTCTCCGGCTAAAATATTTAACAAGACATATCATAGTTCTGTTTGTTAGTTTGCGGGGCAATACTTTTAGGAACATCCAGTTCAACACTTCAGTCTTCTAAGTGAAGAAATAAGAGTAAAGAGATAAGCTGGCTTGACTGGTTATGCAGCCTGTTGTTAGTAATATGGTATGGACTATAGCCTGAGGGTTTAGGGAAAGTCTTAGACAAATCCCTCTGTAAAGAGCAAAGACCTCTAACCTTCAACAAAAAATTAATGCATTGCCCCATTCTCAGAGGTTGTGAGACTATAAATAAAAAAATTGTGACCCTTGTCTCTTGTACACTACAGAAGTCACATGAAGATATGTGTGCATCTTGCCCAGAACGTTAAAGAGCCCATATAACAACGGGAACATGTGCTACCCACAGAATTCTCATGAGGATCTCTCTATCCAGGAATTATACTTGATTCACATTTTTATGTTGTTAGAGAATAAGGAGGAACTTCTTCTACCCACTGGACCTACTTTGAAATGAATGTCATTGCTGTTCAGCATTTCTGATCCTAGGGGAAACCAGTGGGATCAGAAATAGACAGGGATCACAGGAAACTGTGACCACAGTGTGAATTCCAAGACTGGCTGGGGGTTGTACGCAAATCCCTCTGTCACAGCTATGCCCACAGCCCCTACAATATCTCTCCAAAGCAAGAGAGAAATTAGAACTGTTCAGAAAAGGCAGGGAAGAAGGATGGATAAAAGCATCTCACCAACAGAGAATTAAAATTAGGATGAGCAAGGACTATAGCTTAGCACTGCTTAAGATAAAGAGAAAATAATACAGAAAAATCATTTGACTGTGATCTATCTGTTTCCCAAAACTTATATCTCAGTGCTTACCAGAAGGATTCAAAACAAGACTTATTCCCCTGGATATTTATGATGTGTTTGGGTCAATAAAGTTTGGAAAAACAATTCAAAATATAGTTAGTTCAGATGAAGCTTGGATGCTACGTATAAACCTTCTCTGAAGTTCGAGGAGTCCATGGTATTTTCATATTTTGGTTTAACCTCATCAAGTTCCATTATTTCTTTTCCTTCTTTCTAGGCACTTACAAATGTATATGAACACTTCAAAGTTCAGGGAGTTAAGTCAGGCAGGACTGCAAGTCAGAAGTGGCTCAAATACAATAAAAATGCTAAACTGGACTAAATCAACAATTGAGGTTTCTCCTGAAAGTGGAGACCACTCATTAATAACACGGTGATATGAAAATGACACTGGATGGTAGGGTATTATATTTTTCTTTCTTTTTTCTAATGCAAGGCAGGTCTCAAATATAGTCAATAAATGTAATCACGGGCATGGATTTCTAGCTCCTCTGGTGCATGACAACAGTTGTTTTGGGACTTAGTGCAAGAAAAAAAATCTATTTGGTGGTGCTTGCTTCATTCTACCTGGTCTAATAACTGTAGGTCCCAGTGGAAATTCCTACTGAAGAAGCATTATCCAGAAGAAAAGAAGGTAATAAAAGGTTAGTGATGCATCTCTCAATAAAAAAATAATAGCATTTACACAGTGTCTTTTTTTAATGTATTAAACATCAATTATCAAATGTATTTTTTAATCAAGATTGCAATACCTAAGATATGTGAATCTATTAAGAGAGTAAGACTCAGACACTGAAATACTTCTTAAGTCAAAGTTCTGAAAATGGTATTATGAGGTATAACTTGGTATATATAAGGCAACTGCTTCAACCCAATACTTTGAAATAAATAATTTTATCTTAAAATATTTATTTCAGGTATATATATATATATATACTGACTGAGGCACATGCCCTTGACCAGAATCGAACCTGGGGCCCTTCAGTCCGCAGGCCAACACTCTATCCACTGAGCCAAACTGGTTAGGGCTCAGGTGTTCTTTTCTTACTATGCACTTACAAACTTATATGAACACTTCAAAGTTCAGGGACTTAAGATAGGCAGTAGCCCAAAGGCGTTAACTTCCAAAATGAAAGTCTTCCTTAACTTTCTATTTGGGGGTAAAAACTGAATTCCATTTATCCAATTTTGGGTAGGCCAAGAATTTAGTGGCTGCTCCTCCCTTCAGAAGAGGATATTCATGTAGATGACAGAGAGAAAAGCATACATCAAAAAAGCATTATTAAATGCATGGTTTAATGTTCCTTAACTTGAAAATATTGACCTTCACACTAAATCAAGTCAAATCCATTTGAAAAGCATGTATTAACCTCCTACTGTGTATCAGGTGATGAGCTAAGCTTCAGTCTAAAATGGTCAAAGGTTCAGTAGTTAAATATTTTTAAACTTTTGACATAAGTAGACCTCTTCATCTACCTGAGCTTTGTCTGAGTCTCTTTAAGATAGTAAGGTTTTCATAAGAAAGAAAAGAAATATTACATAGATTTGAAAAAAACATACTTAGAATCGACCTGAAAAATATAGAAAACCACTAAAGATACAGTTGCCACTGAAATTATCAGTAATAATGATTATATTGCCAATATTTATTGAGAATTTATGTCTGCTACACACAATTTATCTCATTTAGTCACCACATCAACCCTTTGAGTAAGGTGCTGTTAAAAATACAATATTGCAACTAAAACATTATGTAGTACAGATTTTTTTTACATTTAATAATGAATGGATAAATTATCCTCATTTTAAAAAAGAGAAAAATGACCCAGTGATCTCTCTCTGTCAAAGTCATCTAACTAACAAGTCTTCAAGCTTTAATGTAGTATGGCAAACACCATGATGCAAACATGCACTCAATCATATGGTCATATAGAGAAAGACCCTCTAACCTAGACTGGGAGGAGGAGAAAGTTATAAGGAGGATATTACTTCCCAAATCAAGGAATCTGTGCATTTATCACACTGTGTTCTGATAGTCTGCTGATATGTCATCCTTCCTAATTAAACTGTCAGTCCCCTGAAGGCACCAATATGTCTTAATCCATCTTTATCTTTCTGGTGTCTTAGATCATATCTTGTACAGTGTAGGTAATAAATAAGAGTTTGTTGACTGAATAAATGACCAAAGAGAGTGTGTCTTCGATTAACTAATAGATCACATCTGTCCTGGAAAGTAGTCTATTCTAGGGAGTGTTTTCTTACACTTTACTGAAGATAAACTACATTGCATCACCATTGTGTCTTACTCTGTGCACATAAGGTCATAAGAAATATTCATCTTCTTATTATGTGTAATTGCCTAGGAAGATGGTCATGAAAGGAAAGATATTTGTCAGATATATGGGTTGTATGTTATGATTTGACTGCAAGATTCCATTGCTATTCATCAACACACAAAATTTACCCCATCTATGCAGAGTTATTTACTAAATACAGCAAGATTGATTTTAGCCATTTTGGAAGGTGAAAATTAAAACCATGCATGCTTTGTTCCAATGCTTGGTAAAATGCAAAGTAAAAAAAAAAAAAGAACTAGAACAGAAACTGTTCACATATTTCTTAGGAGTCAGGGTGTCAAGGATTGATTAAAACTGCCATTTTGTTACCCATAAGATATAGTATAACACAGAAAAGTTTGGTATGAGGCTGATAGGTATTATTGTTGTGCAACTTACAATACATAGAAACAGTGGCCTGTTTCTTTAGAGATGGGTTTAGGAGTGATTATCATGCTGGTCAACCAAAGATTATGCAGAAATCAGTAATTTATACCAAACAAGATTCAGTGGAGGAGGCATCTGAGGTTTATTCTTGATCTTTGCAGAATTTCATCCCATGCATGTAGTCATCTTAAATTTTTAACTCACAAAAATGAAACAGTTTCCTATAGATTCAGGGCTATTGTTTGGATCTGGGACTCCCTACGGAACACACCCTTAATATATTACCCTCTCTTTCTATTACTCTCTTTCAATTTGCCAAAGGAAAGCTACTGAGAAATCTGGCTGCATGTATCTGCAGTATGGCACTTTGTGAGAATGAATATTCTTCAGTGCTTGGTGAAAGAGATGAATGAGAACCTTACAAAATAGATCTCAAGGCCATGAAAGCATTAGATAATACTACTAGCAGTTCATAGATGTGTTCACAAATCTAGTTTCTGTTTCTTAATACATTGAGTAAAACACAATGGATCTCAAAGAGTTATCATAGTTCATTGTTTTTTTGTTTTTTAAAATGTCTAACAGCTTTTAGTAAGAACCAAAGTAAAATGGAGTTGTTAATAACACCAAATATACACTATTTTTGTTTCTTTTCATCAGGAATAGCCAAGAACATACTGACTGTCTACTTCTTGGGTATCTTAAAAAAATAGCTTTAGAATTCTACCCTAATAACTTCCCTGCATATATGTAAATGAAGACACTGTACAGAAAGACAAATTGAGGGATATTTTACAGAAGCATCCGCTTGTACTCTTAAAAAATCTCAAGCTTGCCGAAACTGGTTTGGCACAGTGGATAGAGCCTCGGCCTGCAGACTGAAAGGTCGTAGGTTCGATTCCAGTTAAGGGCATGTACCTTGGGTGTGGGCACATCCCTAGTACGAGATGTGCAGGAGGCAGCTGATCGATGTTTCTCTCTCATCGATGTTTCTAACTCTCTATCTCTCTCCCTTCCTCTCTGTAAAAAAATCAATAAAATATATTTTAAAAAAATCTCAAGCTCATGAAAAAGCAAAAACATTTTTAAGAGGCTTACCTTCCCCTCCAAAAGTTTATTTGCATGGAGAGTTAGCTACAAAAGACGTTTTTAGAACAGTTGGCAAAATTTGAATATGGTCAGTGGGTTGGAACAAGAGTATTGTATCAATATAAAACTTATTTTAATCACTGAACTGTGGTTATATAAAATAATGTCCTTGATTTTAGTAAATACACACTGAAATATGTAAGATAAAATGCTGAAGTTTTTAACTTACTCTCAGATTTAAGTCAATTAACTCTCAAATAATTCACAGAAAATGTATGCCTGAAATAGTGTATAGAGTGTTTTTGTGATATCATTGCCAACTCTGGTGAATGGAAAATTATATTTAAAAACTTCAAGAGACAAATTTATAGCAGAAAAATTGTAAATAGTAGTTCTCAAAAATTATAGTGATTAAGGTAATATTTTTATATTTCCATGTTATTTGGCCACTAATAAAATGCCAAAATAAGCTAATGTATTTGATATTTTCATTGGAACAAATCTAAGATAGCAGATGTTCTTATTCCCATATTAAAAATGGAGAAACTTGGAAACAGAACTACTTTGATCTATTAGTTTGAAAGACTATGATTTGCAGCCCTTTTCAAGGTAACTATACCACACACTGTGCAAATTGCCCTCCTTTATGTCTGGAAGGCAAGCCTGTGGTTTGTCCTGTACTCACTAACCAGCTGTCAATCTGTAAGAATTTGGGTGGCTGCAGATCGGTAAACAGCTCTATAATTTAGAATCAGTCTTCTAAGCTGTCTTGTCTCTATTTTTCATAGCATGTTATTGGTTTTTATTCCAAAGCTGAGCTAGCTCTTCCAGGCATGATCGATAATGCAGGTGCACAGTTTTAGCAAAGAAACAATAGGAAACCCTGTTGGTTGATGTTGCATCACAAATAGAAGGGGTGGGGGGATCAATGTTAGACAATAGAATTGAGAAAATCATTAGGTAAATAAATTTTATATTCATGCTTTTGGGAATTACATCAAAGAGTACATATTTTATTTGAAAATGTGTAGGTGTTCTGTGGGGAGAGAAAGCAAGAGCAAAGGAGTGTTTAGAAATTCATATTTTCAAAATTATTATTTTATGAGAATATAGGTCTTATCTTTTAAATTTAGAATAATTTTCTTTATTTAATATTACCTAATTTGTCTCTGACTTTGTGTGTGTGGAGAGAGATGATGTGAGAGAATAAAATTATCTAGGTTAACACCTTTTATTAAAGGTTATTAAATTCTATTAAGTAATCTCTAAAGTTGAATGCAACTCAGTGGTTATATAAGATGCTCCGTTAGATTCTGGCTAAAAAAATAAAATAAAAAATAAATAATCAAACTGGTAGAGTTTGTGTTTATATAATAGGTTAGTATAATAGTAAAATAACACTTATAGGAATTACACATTAATGTTATAGATTATAATATTTTTTAATATATTTTATTGATTTTTTTCGACCCTTCAGTCCGCAGGCCAACGCTCTATCTATGGAGCCAAACCATTCAGGGCTAGAATATAATATAATATATTTATTTATTTATTTAGGTTAATAAATATACATATATTGAGGATACTTAGTAAAATTTTTTAAACAAATGGTATAATCACAAAAACAGTTTGGAGATCACAGTTTTAGTGTTCCTAAGTAGTGTTAACTATAAATATTGAGGGGAAATAAAAGACACTAAAAATTAAATATTAAATATGTAAGTGTAAATGTTATATATGATGAGGTGATTGATTCTTTCATTGAGAAAGTGCCATTGAATCATATAGAAGTAACAAACTGTGGTAACTAAAAGCACTATGCTCTGGGTTCGGAATACATGGGTTCAATGACAGATCTGTCACTTAGAAACTATCTTCTTGGATAAGTTCATTAAAAATTCTGCAGACCTCAGTTTCCTCATTTGTAGGTAAATGCCATTCGTTAAAACATATGCAAAAGGCAAGACTATGAGGAATGAACCTGACTGATTTATTCTCCTACCCTTAAAAATGGATTTCTTAACCATTGCAGACACAAAAAATGACAGTATATTTTACTCAGATAATTTTCTACATTATTCATATTTATTTTATTTGATGTTATCACTATTATTGGTGCAACATGAGCTGTTTATTAATGGGTTGGTCATTTTCTAGGGTAACTGTATGTCCTTTATTGTAGACCTCTAAATCACAAGATCAGGTATTTGCTGTTGATAGAATTTCAAAGATATACTCCTTAACTTATTGATAGTTTTATTTTTTTAAAATATATATTTTATTGATTTTTTACAGAGAGGAAGGGAGAGGGGTAGAGAGTTAGAAACATCAATGAGAGAGAAGCATCAACCAGCTGCCTCCTGCACACACCCGCACAGGGGATGTGCCTGCAACAAAGGCACATGCCCTTGACTGGAATCGAACCTGGGACCCCTCAGTCCCCAGGCCAACGCTCTATCCAGTGAGCCAAACCAGCTAGGGCAACTTATTGATAGTTTTAATGCTGTATTCTAATCACAGGTTATTCTTTAAAAAAAACATAACCTTTCTGCCCTCATGCTTATTCTATTTTATTTATGCTTAATAATAGTTTTCATCACTGTGTTCATTAGGAAAAGTATCCTAGATCCATAAACACACTAAATGAAATGCTGCAAGAGACAGATTGTCAATATTTTAATGAAAGATACTGTTGGCCATAAACTGATTAGAATAAGAACATTTTAAGCATAATACAGGAACTATGAAATATAAATTACTGAAATAAAGATAGCGTACTAGTTGAAATTTTACTAGGCTATATTAGGTCTTTTACACTGACTTTAAGATAATGTGGGTTGCATTTGTGTCAAAGGAATTTCAATTTATTTTTTAAATCTTCTAATTACTGGCAAAGTCCACACTTGGTAGAGCTAATATTTAGGTCCAAAAAGATATAGATACTAGGTCCTTTCTAACATCCAGAGTGAAGGGTGACCTGAGGAAGTGAATGAATTTTTATCTATTTATATTAGTGTAAATAAGATAACTGTGACTAAAACTTTGTATTGTATCTTGAGAATGTGATTCTAGAATGTACTAAGTCTTAGGCTGGAAACTGAACTTTAACTCTTTAAAAAATACGAGGCTAGGAGAAGGGGTACGGAGGGCCCAGCGGTCAGGTAGAGAGCAGGCTTTGCCTGTCAGGATCATACTCTGTGATATCAAATACTGGCTCTAGGGAAGAACAAACTGTTTCCTACAAAACAAAAGGAAGAATATATTTGTCTGAAGCTAAAGTCTAAAGGCTTTAACTGAATTCTAAAAAATAATGAAACTTTGATGTTTAATGGTAAACTCAGACCTATATAGAAAGCAGAACAGAAGTGGTTACTAACCATTCTTTGTAACCCTCAAGTTAGTAGGGTATTGAGAAAATAGACATTGGGTTCAGAGGTTTTTATGCCAAAATATAGAATATGAAACACACAAAAATAATAACTTTTACATATGACATGGGAATATATAAGTAATGGGTGATAACACAAATAGCCACTTAAAGAAAATTGTTTGGCCATAAAAAGGAATGAAGCACTGATACATGCCACCACAAGAAATTTTGAAAATATTATATTAAGTGAAAGAAACTAGTCATACAAGACAACATATTTTATTATTTATATATAATATATTATTTGATTTATAAAACATGTCAGAAATAGAGAAATCAATAGAATTAGAAAGTAAGTGGTTGCTAGGTGGCCTTGCCTGCCCTTGCTCCTAAAATGTTGTTTTTCATCCTAATTGACCTCATATTTACCTCGATTGTGAGTTTCCTATACAGTGCTACAAAAACCTTTACTGTCTAAGTAGTGAGCATACTGAGGCTGTTTCATGTAATGCTGATGAATCTCCAGTGTTTAGAACCAGTTATTGATTTAATGTATAGTTTTGGATAGCTCCTCTATGCCAGGGAGTGGGGACACAAAGCAAGATCTTTGCCCTGTAGAATTTATATTCTAAAAGAATACATAGTAAATTCTCAATAAAAATTTGTTTATTGAGTGAATTAATTAATTTGAAAAAAAGTTTTAAATAACTGGCAATCCATAAAAGAGCCGCTACATTTAAAATAAAATGCTAAATGGAAGTAAAAGCTTTGCCTTTTTTAATGTATACTCAGCAGGGATTATCAGATTCAATAATAATTTTGACCAATACATAGATGCCAACTCTCTTACTAAATGTATGCCATCGCACAATATTAAAAAGCATCATTCTAGATTCAATTATTTATATACACAAATAGTGATAAGAAGCATTAAAATCATTAAAATGGAAGTGATATCCCAGAGGAAAAATAAAAATCTACTTGGATTATCTGCATAATTAAACTTATATTACTTCTAAAATAACAAATCATACAGAGAATGCATTCAATGCTTAGTCCTAAAGTAATCTGGAGGTAGTTAGGGAACCATACGTATTCTATTAAAATTAATTATAGCACTAACTGATTTAATGCAATGTGAAGAATCAAATTATTTCATTATTTATTATGGTATAATGCTTCCTCTCACCTACAGTGAGTGACACCAGTACTCATACACAGTCTACTAAATGAATTTTGTTAAACTTTGAGGTATTCATAATTAGCCATCACCTGTACAGTAAAATAGATCAGCACACTTGAATTATTGAGCTTATTGTTTTGTAATCTTCTGCTAAGATTGGCAATTGTATTAAATTAACTAGATGGCTCTTTAAAATCTACAATACATGATTCTATGAATTCATTCAAGCTATTTTAACTTTTATGTCTTCACATTTTAAAATTACATATTTTTATTTGAATTTATTGGAGTGACATTGGTTAATTATATAGATTTCAGGTTTACAAATCTATAATACATCATCTTTATATTGTATTGTGTGTTCACCATCCCAAGTCAAACTTCCTTCCACCACCATTTATCTCCCCTTTCCCCCACCCTCTTCCCACTGGTAATCATCAGATTATTATCTATGAGGTTTTGTTTTTGTTGTGTTTTCTGTTGTTGTTGTTTTGCTTAATCCCTTTAGTTGGCTGTTTTTTTGTTTGTTTGTTTTTTGTTTTCTTGGGGTTTTTTACCCAGCCCACTGCCCTTGCTCCCCTCTGATACCTGTCAGTCTATTCTCTGTAGAATTACATATTTTTTAGAGTAGCATTTTTATCAATTTCTTCTCGAGAATACTAATAACCTACTAAACATTTTAAAAGTGGTTTTTGGTGGGAGGAGAGATCACAAAAATTTAGTAAATATTAGATTTAAAAATACTTAAGTGGTCAGTTTATTGAATAAATATTCAGATTAGAAATATTCTGAAATATTACTAATTATTAAGAAGAGGAGAAAGGAATATTTAATTCCTATTCAACTATAGTATTCTTTTTTTCCCCAAACAATATCATAGGTTTTTTACAAAACTCAGGTACATTATCTTTCTGCAATATTGAACATAAATCTTTTATAATATTAATTCTCTGTAGATTACAATAAATTTAAGCTTCAAGGTTTTATGATTTAGACCAGAAGTTATATAAATTGTACTGTAAGGCAGATAGTACATATTCTTGTGGGACATATGGTCTCTGGTTCAGCTATTCAATTCAGTTGTTGCATCATGAAAGCAGTCAGAGACGATAAGTAAATAAGGACATGGTTATGTTCAAATAAAACATTTCAAAAGCAAGCAATGGGTGTGTTTGCCAATTTCTGTTTTAGAGAGGGGAAATTGATTTCACAATAAAAGAGAAGTTTAGAGCTGTTATGAGAAACTACATTAAACTATATGCTGATGGCTAAGTATACATTAATTTTGGTTGTGTTCAATTCAGATTTCTGGCCTTAAAATATATTTCTAAATCTATCAATCTTAATTTTGTAGCGTTTTGCTCAAATACTAATACTTTCTTATAGACATGGATCACTGTGTTGCTGGACTATTATTCATTTCTAAATCTAGCAAAAAAACAGTTGGTAAAGTTCTATGTTAAATGTTAATATAGTCTAAGTCTGATGTACACTAGCTGTACGGATTCCCTTTATGTTTGCAAAACATTGTATTTATAAAGAAGATACTTGTCTACAAGTGTTCATTTCACAAGCATGAGGATTTTTGCCCTATATCGCCTAGCATGTGTTTACCCTTCAAAATGTTCCATTTTTAAAGTACGAAATAATGTCATATGGTCTTATGAACCATTTGAAAAGGTTTCTTCACGTCGACTTCATGCATTTATCTATTTTTATCTAGGACTGTTTCCTTGAAACATTTCCAGCTTTTATCCAAACAGCATGTTTTATCTGGGAAGGTGGGAAAACATAACAGTACTTCAGTTTTCTAAGGCGCTCCCCTCCTAAGGTACCGATATCCTAAATGAAGAGCTTCCATTGAAAGCCTGTAAGATTCTATCTGAAAGAGGACAAGACACAGCAGTTAGCCCCAAATATGGACAAGTGAGCAGTGTGGTACTAAGTGGGTTAATAGGAAAACCGGGGCACTGAGGATCATGCTTCAAAATAGGGCAATCACATCACACTGAGAGGTGGCATCACAATTCTGACAATGGGCTGTTGCTGCCAGTGCCCACTGCTGGTCTCACTGTCCCAAATCTGCTGTCAGCTGATGCTCCACAAATAAGATGTCTCAAACCAAAACTTATACTCTGCTATTCTTTGAGTGTTATTTACATAAATTTCACACATCAATTACCTTTTATGTTAAAAAAATCCTAATAATTTAAATTAGACCTTTTATATTTTGGGAAGCTCTTATTTAAGAGAATTAAAACACTATCTATACTACTTAAAGCTCTAGAATGTTATCCTTATAGACATTCTGCAAATATACCAAGAAATTAAAATAAATTTTGTATTTTAAAAAGCACTTATACACACTGATTAAACTAGTTATTAAAAATTAGTACCTTTTGTTATTTTAGAAGATAAGTATAAAGATTCACATACTTGAGAAATTATCAACTACAGAAAATATTTTTAGAAAATAAAAACATTTGAAATCTATTTGTTACTAAATTTATTTATAAGGGAGAACTGTATCTTGCATCTCTCTGCATTATATATCCAAATAAAATGTGAATTGTAAAATAGAACTATAAAAATATTAAGTATATAATAATAGATACTAAATTATATTGACCTAAAGTATAAGATGTAAAGTACTTCAACTCTACAATAAAACATGTTTTTAAGTTGTTTAGTGTAAAATCTATTGGTTATGTTAACATTATATATAATGTTATAAATAAGATATGCTATCATAATTAATGCCTAATATGGTTAAGTGTGCCATTTACTGATTCTCCATATCAGTTTCCTCTCATAAATAAGAAATATCTGCATAGAAAAATGTTGAAGATTTAGAAATCAACACTGCTTAATATTTCATAATTTAACCATATTAATATGTTATTATATTCAGTTTCCTGATACAGAGTTGCTATACTCTGTAAAAGAGAAAGCATGGTAAGCAAAGAACATAACTAAAGCAGGTCTGAATAACCACAGACAATATGCATCCAGCAGTTTCATAAACAGGTAAAATTTACACAGAAATCTATACTGTATTGTTAAAATATAGTATGATTTCTGAATACCTAGAAAGAAGGGGCTGATGTCTAAAATACAGGATGAACTCACTACCAAAGAATCTAAATGTCCTATTATTCTCCATTGTCATAAGCCTAGTCAGTTGGTAGACAGAAATGATGCTACAGATATTGTATACTGGGTATCAGCAAGAAATTTAACATTTTTGTCATGTGATATCTTTGCAGACAAAAATGGAAAAGAAAAATGAGACCTAAGTGAAAAAACAGAGAGGTGAATAAACATACTGAGTCCTAGTACTGACAAATGTCAAGCTGGAGAAAGACCTCTGCTGCTGTAGTCCTTACACTGTGCAGAAAGGGTATGCATATCAGGAGCACATAGCATACTTTCCAAAATCACACATCCTAGGGCCACTTTGTGAGGTGGATCAGGAGTGTGATGATGAAAGAATAAGAAAGGATATGGACAAAGTTATTTTGCAAAACCTTTCCAAGTAAATACATAAAACCTTCCAATGACCAATGTGCTAGCTTATTATGGCGTTCCACAAAGTTAAATTCCTGATCCTCTTTGATTACATCCTATATAACCCTATATAATTAAGAGGTAACATGAAATTTGATCATCACACCCTCACAAGATGGCTGCCTATGACCAGGCCAGCAGGGAGGTTAGTGAGGGACAACCAAACCACTGAACAAGCAGGCTGAGTGTGGCAACCAGGCCAATGGTGGTGGTGGCGGTG
>NW_006285997.1:7509045-7511236 GCF_000327345.1 Myotis davidii
CAGAAAGGGGCAGTAAGGGGTGTACAGGCCAAGGGGGCAGTTAGGAGCAACCAGGCAGGGAGCAGGCAGTTGGGGGTGACCTGGCTGGCAGTGAGGGGCAGCTAGGGGTGACCAGACTGGTAGGGAGGGCAGTAAGGGTTGACCAGGCTGGTGGGGGGGGTAGTTAGGGGTGACCCAGGAGGCAGGCAGGTGAGCAATTAGAAGCCAGCGGTCCAGGATTGTGAGAGGGTGCAGGCTGGGCTGAGGGGACTCCCCATGCATGAATTTCATGCACTGGGCCTCTAGTATGCTAATAAATAACTTGGAAGAGAAATATAAAGCCCTCTGGACTACAGCCTTGATGAGGTCATGCATCAGATACACTGTGAGGAAGATTCACAAAAATAGGGACTTAAGACCTAAGTTGTAAAGAATTGTTTCTATAAAACATATGGATATGCAGAAAAACAAACTAAGTCAAAATTAGACAGGTAGATAAGAGGTCAAAATATGGCTAGGTTATAGTTTGGGTCAGAATTAACAATAGCAATAAAGTGTGTATAGCAGACACTCTTCCATGCACTTTATCATATGTAGTGTATATATAGCATATATATCAACTATTTTATTCCTTACATGAGCTGGGTGCTAAATTATTCCCTTTTTACAGAGAATAAAGTTAGGTTAAAAAATCCAAGGCCATAAACTATTAGGCAGGGTCCAAAATTTAGACTTAGGCAATTGGTCCACAAAATCCACACACTCAATCACAAGAAGTTGTCGCATTTACTTGAGTACTAGCTTGGCCACTGTTTATGGGCCTGTTTTTAATTGGAAGAAGCAAGGTGGACACTTGAAAATATGTAGCCAATAAAGAGCTTAGAGTTAACAAATGACATCATCAAAAGTCAACTAATGTGGACTTGTTGAAAAGATGGATATCAAAGTGTGAGGTTGAAAATTACTAGGATCAAATGTGAAGTCCTGCATTTAGCTGCCTAGACAATATACACTTTCAGCCATGATGGAGTTACACGTACAGGAATATCTCTCTGACTTGTTCTTTTGAGGAGGTGTAATGTTGTGAAACCTGAAGTAAGAAAATGAAAAAGATGAGTCTTAAGATTGACCAAACTTTCTGCCTAGAAACACTTTCCAGGAGATAAAGGAGCATCCTAAGTGTGCTCAGCTGAAAAGCCAGATATCAGAGTTTGAGGAGACTGCAGCTACTGGTGTTTGCAGGGCAGAGTACAGGAGAGGGACTTCACACAGAAAAAGCTCAAGGTATCTACACAAAAGTCCCATTGAGATTTCAGATGTGTACTAAGCTGTGTGTGCACAGGGTGAAACTCAATAAGGCCAGGTAAAGAAACATTATCAGGAAATAACAAATGGAAGGACTGCTGGTATTCATGAATACATTTACTTCCTGCCAGTAAAAAGCATAATATACTTTAAAGAAATACCCCCCAAAAGTCCAAATGTGCAGCCATGTAACAGTCACAAGGTTTGGCCCCTAATAAAAAAAAAACAACTTAAAATGTAAAGAAGCATAAAACAAAACACATAGCCAGGACATAAATAAGAAACAAACTCCAAATGAGAAAGATGATAAAATCAATGGTGATGGAAAGAGACTCGACTTGGGATGGTATACATAATATACAAATGATGTATTATAGAGTCTCTCTCATCATTAGGCAGCCAATCAATGATTCTCTCTCCTCTCCCTTCCTCTCTGAAATCAATAAAAATAGCCTATATAATAAAAGGTTAATATGCAAATCGTAAGACTGGGAGTTTTCTTGCTTGCTGTGATGTGCACTTACCACCAGGGGGCTGTGCAGAATGAAGGAAGGCGCCCCCTGGTGGTCAGTGCACTCCTATAGGGGGAGCACTGCTCAGCCAGAAGCTGGGCTCATGGCTGGTGAGCTCAGCGGCAGTGGGGGGTGGGCCTAAGCCACAGTCAGACATTTCCTGAGGACTCCCAGACTGCAAGAGGGTGCAGGCCGGGCTGAAGGACCCCCTCCCTGAGTGCACGAATTTCGTACACTAGACCTCTAGTTATGTAATCTATATATATGAAAGCCTAAGCGGTCGTTAAGACCGAACAACCTGAACAATCAGAACGACTGGTCAACCAGTCGTTATGACACACACTGACCACCAGGGGGCAGACACTCAACGCAGGAGCTGCCTCCTGGTGGTCATT
>NW_006285997.1:7511414-7525985 GCF_000327345.1 Myotis davidii
TGGCCCCTAAAAAAAAAAAACTTAAAATGTAAAGCAGCATAAAACAAAACACATAGCCAGGACATAAATAAGAAACAAACTCCAAATGAGAAAGATGATAAAATCAATGGTGATGGAAAGAGACTCGACTTGGGATGGTATACATAATATACAAATGATGTATTATAGAACTGTATACCTGGAACCTATATACTTATATTAACCAATGTCTCCCCAAGAAATTCAATAAATAATAAAAAAAGAAAAAAGATATTAGTTGACAAAGACTTTTGAAATATTATAAATAAATTTAAGGATTTTAAGTTAAAATGGACAAAATCAGCAGAAATATATATATAGGAAGGCCCCGGGCTGGCAGCCTGCAGCCAGGGAAGGAAGACTCCAGCCAGCAGCCGGAAGGCCCTGATTGGCCCTGATCGCCAGCCAGGCTAATGGACACTACCCCCCTACCCATGCACTAATTTCATGCACAGGGTCTCTAGTGTGTATATACTAGAGGCCCAGTACACAAAATTCATGCAAGAGTAGCCTTCCTTCCTCTTGCTGCCAACACTGGCTTCCCTCTGGCACCTGGGACCCGGGCTTCCCTCCGGCTGCCAGCAGGCACCTGGAATCCAGCCTTCCCTCTGGAAGCCTGGGACCCAGGACCCAGGCTTCTCTTGCAGCACCAGCTTCATCTGGAAGGTCGTCTGGAAGGGTGTCTGGTCTAATTAGCATATTATGCTTTTATTATTCTAGACTAGAGGCCTGGTGCATGAAAATTCATGCACTCAGAAGGGTCCCTCAGCCAGGCCTACGCCCTCAGGGGATATCTGAATGCTGCTGAGGCAGGAGAGGCTCCCACCACTGCCACTGAGCTCGTCAGCCATCAGCTCGACTTCTGGCTGAGTGGTGTTCCCCCTGTGGGAGCTCACTGACCACCGGGGGCAGCTCCTGCATTGAGAGTCTGCACCCTGGTGGTCAGTGTGCGTCATAATGACCTGTTGTTATGCAGTTTGGTTGATTTGCATATTACCCTTTTATTATATAGGATATATTCAAATAACTTTTTTAAAACCAAAATAAAGCAAATACCCACCATGGAAAACTTACTGGGAGGGATTAATAATAGATTAGAAACTGCAGAAGTAATGATCAGTAAATTTAAAATCAAATTATTAGAAACAACCCAAATGACAGCAAGAAAAGACAGGTTAAATAAAACAAAAGACTAAAGACTCAGTGACTTGTGAAATAATATCAAGCTCTCTAACATACGTAAATTGAAATCCCAGTTTTTGTTTTGTTTTGTTTTGAAGTAGGGAAGGAGGAAAATATTTTAATTTTTAAAATGTTAAAAAAAAGTCCAGATTTGATGAGAAATAACTGTCTAGAAATACAAAAAACTTAAGC
This sequence comes from Myotis davidii, assembly GCF_000327345.1. Classification (NCBI taxonomy): domain Eukaryota; kingdom Metazoa; phylum Chordata; class Mammalia; order Chiroptera; family Vespertilionidae; genus Myotis; species Myotis davidii. The sequence goes on from NW_006285997.1 coordinate 7,512,807, forward strand.
AACACAAGTAGGATAAACACAAAGATAATTCTACTTAGGCATGTCATAATCAAATTGCTTAAAATTAATGGTAAAGAAAAACTCTTAAAAGCTCTCTGAGGGGAAAAACAATTATCCATACAGGAAAATAAATATAAGAACGACTTACCAGGAACAATGTGAGCCACAAGTCTATAGAATTGCACCATTAAAGAGATGAAAGACAAGTAAGAGAGGGGGAAAAGCACTATGTAGTAAAAACATCCTTCAAAATGAAGGAAAAATAAAGCAAGAAGAAAAAAGGGGAAAATAGTTACCAATAGACTTATGCTTGTAAGAAATGTTAAAACACATCCTTAGGCTAAAGGGAAAAGTGATGAGGTTCAAACTCGGATACACACACACACACACACACACACACACATACATACATACATACACCAGGCCTCTAGTATGTGTCGGTGACCAGTCAGCAGGGGGTGAGGCTAGTAAGTGGGTGGCACCAGGCCTGCCAAAGCAGGTGGCAGCAGGTGGAGGGAGGGGATGGTGATCAGGGAGTGGGTCAAATAACAATATTAAAATATTTTTTCTAGAGTGGGGCCTTGACTTACGAGTGTCCCGACTAACGAGTTATTTGAGATAGGAGCCGTCGCTTGGCCGATTTTTTGCTTTGAGTTGCGAGCTAAAATTCAGGTTACGGGCCAGCTTCAGACACCCCACCATTAGTTGGCGCAGCGAACGTCACAGTGAACGCCACAACATCAGCCCAGCATCACGTGTCTCACTCGTTCACTTTTTGATTTGACATACAAGTAATTTGAGTTACGAACTCCGTCATAGAACAAATTAAACTCGTAAGTCAAGGCCCCAGTTTAATTAATTCACTTTCAGTGTGCACGAATTTGTGCACCAGGCCACTAGTATTATATATCTTACTTTTTCAAGATTTTTAAAGAGAGATGGGCATGTAAAATATATAAAAATAATAACATATTGCCTGGTCTATAGCAATTGCAGTATTAAGTATTTTATAGTAACTCAAATGATGGGAGGAGGAAATTAAAGTATATTGTTGTAAAGTTCTTACACTATGTATAAAGGGGCTCAATTTTACTTGAATGCAGCCTGACATAAGTTAAAAAATGTATGATGTAAACTGGAGAGTAACCACTGGTGTCGGGGAGAGGGCCACATAATAATGTATAGCTAGTAAGTTAAAAGAGGACACAATATAAACACTAAAAGGGGAAAGAGAACAGAAAACAAATGGGGAAAAATAAAAAATAGGAATATCACAATTTGTATACCAAACATATCAATATTCAGGTTAACTATAAATTAAAAACAACATATAGATAAAAAGTTAGAGGGGATGAAGAAGCAGAACCCACTATATATTATCTAGAACACACTATAAATATAAAGACAGAGTGGTTAAAGGTAAAAGCATGGAAAAGCTGGGGTGACTATACTATTATTAGACAAAAAAGCTTCAGGACAAGAAATATTAACAGGGATATAAAAAAGAAAATTTTGTCACGATAAAGGGGGTAATTTATCAAGAAGCTATAATAGTCAAGAAGCTAAAACAGAAATATTTTAAATGTGTACACACTTAATAACAGAGCATTACATTTATGCTGCTGAAAAATTAAAAAAAGATAGAAATAAATGAAGAGATTTACCAGGTTGATGAGTTGACAAACACAACATTGTTAAGATTTCACATCTTCCCAAATTACTTTATAGATTTTAAACAATCCCAGTCAAAATTATAATTGGCTCTGTTGTAGAAGTTGGCAAGTTTACACTAGAATTTATATTGAACTTTCAAAGGCATTAAAAAATCCAACATGCTTTTGAAAGAGGAATAGAAATTTGGAGTATTAAGATTTCTTTATTTCAAGACTTAGTACAAAGCCAGTGTAATCACAATAGTTATATTTCGGTAAGAAAAGACAAATAGCTGAACCCGGTTTGGCTCAGTGGATAGAGCGTCGGCCTGCGGACTGAGAGGTCCCAGGTTCGATTCTGGTCAAGGGCATGTACCTGGGTTGTGGGCACATCCCCGGTAGGAGATGTGCAGGAGGCAGATAATCGATGTTTCTCTCTCATCGATGTTTCTGACTCTCTCTCTCTCTCCCTTCCTCTCTGTAAAAAATCAATAAAATATATTGAAAAAAAAAGAAAAGACAAATAGATCACTAACAGAATGAAGTTCAGTTAATAGATTCAACTTTACATAATCAATTAATTTTTAACAATGTTGCCAAGAGGAATAAATAAAGAAAATAAAATCTTTCACCCAATCCTGTTAGGCAACTTAATGTCCACAAGGAAAGAAAACAAATACAAAAACAAAAAAAAACACACACAAATAAATTTTAAATTATACTTATTGTGCCAATAAGCCCATAAAAAGATTCTAAAAAAATCTGATTATCAGGGAATTGAAAATTAAAACTACAATGAAATACATATATTAGAATATTGAAATAAATCAAGATTGGTCATGTAGGTTTTAATGATGTGGAGTAAGGGGGCTCTCATAAATTACTAGTGGGAGTATATTATGATACAACCACTTTGAAAAGTAGATTGACATTTATATATATAAAAGCCTAACTAACCAGAGGACTGGACAGTAACTAAGATGCACACTGACCACCAGGGGGCGGATGCTCAATTCGGGAACTGCCCCCTGGGGTCAGTGCGCTCCCATAGTGGGAGCACCACTTGGCTGACAGACAGCCGCCAGACACCGAGTTGATGGCTGGCGAACACAGCTGTGGTAGTGTGAGCTTCTACCATGGGCACGCTCCTGCATTCCCTAGCTGCACTGGTGGCAGGCACAGCAGGGTCCGGATGAGCAGGAGCGGTGCAGCACTCAGCCCAGGCTTGGGCTCCTCCCTGGCCACCTGCTGTTTCACGCACTACTTCGTCTGTGTGGGATCTATGCATGGACATTGGGTTGGAGGCTGGGCTGCGGTGGCACAGAGGTCCACTGATCCCCGCAGGCCAGGCCCAGGGACCACACCAGTGCACGAATCCATGCACTGGTGCCTCTAGTTTTCTTATAAAGTTAAGCATGCACTTATATAACTCAGCAATCTCACACACAAATATTTCCTAAGATAAATGAAAACCTGTGATTAGAAAATGATTCATACATGAACACTCACATCAGGTTGATGCATAATAGCTCCAAGTAGGAATAATAAAAATGTTAATCATCAAGAGAATGAATAAGCAAACTGTGGTATGTTGCATATATCTAGTAATGATAAAAAACAATTTAATGCTATACATGTCAACACAAGTGGATTTTAAAAACACACTGTGCAAAAGAGGCCAGACTGGATAAAATAAATCTGTAGTCTTGAAATTTTGATCAGCGGTTTCCTGGTTCAGTTAATGGTGGGATGTATAAGAAAGGAACATGAAAAAGCTTTTGAAGTGATGAAAATGTTTTATGTCTTGTTTGAGGTGGTGGTTACACAATTGTTTGCATTTATCAAAGCTCAACAAATTTTACATTTAAAATGGGTGCATATTATCATATATAAATTATACCCCAATAAATTTTATTAGAAAATAAAAATAGGATAATCCTAGCTTTGGTTTATTCCTTGTGAAAAAAATCAGATGGCATTGGTTGGCTGCATATTCCATTTGAGCCAAGCAGTTACCAAATTAATAAAAAGATTTCTCAGTATGAGGCAGCCCGAATAGAAATTCAGTAACTGCAGAGCAATAGTTAATTTGCCACTGCCTGCACACAAGTATAATATTATGTCCAGTTCTATGTGCCACATTTTAAGAAGGCACCTCACTTAGCGAAGATGACGATGCTCTTAATGAGGGAGGTCAAAATACTGCTCAAGGTTTCTCAAATTGCTTACAGCTTGGAAAAGAGAAAACTTGAGATCTTGCAGCTGTCCTAAAATACTTGAAGGTTATAGTGGCAAAGACTGTTTGGTGCTACATCTGTTTGTTTCCTACTGCTTTCTTAACAGAATCTCAATTGCACTGGGTATGGCAATGTACACAGGTGTAAAAATTATTTCTCCCAAATACTAAGGTCAATTAGATATAAGCAAACATTGTTAGGCAGGACTTCACAGAAAAACACTTAGAAGATCATGCAAACATTATAGATAGAAGTCTTTTTATTTTCCTCCCTCCAAATGGAATAATGAGGTAAAAGCTGTAGCTCGAGGCTCCATCAGCAACTATGCAGAAAAGGCAGAGACATCAGGGCTAATGTCTTTGAGACACTGAGATAATACCATGCCTTATATTAAACTTATTTTGTGAGGACCATTTGCTATTTAGATAATACACTGCTGGTGTTTTTTTTGTTATATGCTGGAAAACACAAAATCCATGATATTATAGGTAGATATGACAAATGCACAGATATATTTACTTTGACTTCAGAGGCATGGTGTGAATGCGTGAGTTATAGATAAATAGACATTTGGGCAATATAAAGAAAAAAATAACAGAGCTCTACAGCAACTGAATGGGATTGATGGCAATATAGTGACTCCGCTTCAACAGAATTTGTAGGGTAACATGTGAGCCATTTTAAATGAGGCCTGCCTATAAAGCAGTGGATACAAAATTACGTGAGTGAATTCCTAAGGGTCATTCATTTAAACTCTAAGATACCACAGCTGAGATTTTTTTAGACTAATTGCATTTTCCTATTTCATCTTGTAACAGGAATTTGACCTAAGGAAGTAAAACTATTTTATCTCAGTATGATAATATTTCCTCTAAATATTATTAGGAAACTAGAAGTAACATTTGTGTGTGTGTGTGTGTGTGTGTGTGTGTGTGTGTGTGTGTGTGTGGATGTGGTTTTTCTAAAGGTCACATAGAACTCCCAGCTATTACAGATTTTGAAAGATGAATGATACCCATTTTAGTAGTTATCAAATCCTTTTCAAAGGACTTGTGCAGTACCGAGAATGGTTTCTAAATAATGTTGTCCATAATATCAGTTGGTAGTCCCTTCAGAAATCCAAATTTAACATAGTAAGAAGCTTCATTACAAATGAAGGGGAATTTTTTTAAATGAAGCTAAATGCAGAAAAAGAGTAAGAAGTGAATTACCCCCAATAGCTGCACCTATTATCATTTGAAATTGTGTTAATACCGTCTAAGCCAAAATCATCCCTTGGGATACTTTGTGCCACACTTTTCAAACTACCCTTCACCTTGTAACAGCAAATATGGCTCAATGATTCTCATTATTTAATCGACAGTCATGTCAGACATGTCATTGACTCTATACATAACAGTATTAGGATATTCAGGGCAGAGAGCAAGGGTTCTCTTCTTGATTTCAGTTAAAAGGAAAGAGATTCATGAAAGCTGTCAGCCTTTCCCTTTATGTTCTGAAAGCTGCCTGAACTTGTCAGTTTGCTTGCACTGGATTTTTATTGAAATAGTGCAATAAAAATGTTATTATAGCAGTCACACATTTAAATTGTACAGGCAATCCTCGGGTTACAGCGGACTTGATGTACGTCGTTTCATAGTTATGTCGCCATCTCCCATTGACAGTATTTATAAAAAAAAAGTTCCATCATTTTGACATATGTACATATGTGCTTTATGTTTTTTATTATTTATTTACCACAAGTAAAGGTCAGGAATTGTTAACTTTCCTTTAATTTGTTTTCTTTTTTACTGTTTCACTTCATTACTGCTGTGTATGTGCTCCATGTGAATGATGTAGGTGCTTATGTAAGTGGGCCCGACTTACAGCGAAAATCACATTACATCGATCGTGCAGTAGGAATGGATCTCTGACGTAACCCAAGAACCTACTGTATTTATTCTGTGATAAAGTAGAAGATGTCAACAGACCATAGAATGTTGAGATGGAAAGAGTGCTTGTACATCATTAAATCCAGTACTCCCATTCCACATATGAGGAAAGCTGGAGAGGACCTTTCAGAGTCACAAGGGCAGTCAGTGGCAGGGCCAATCTAAAAACAGCATGTGACTCTACCCCAGCCACCCTGGCTCAGTGGTTGAGGGTCAACCAATGAACCAGGAGGTCACAGTTGGATTCCTGGTCAAGGCACATGTCCAGGTTGCTGGCTAGATCCTCAGTAGGGGGCATGCAGCAGGCAGCCGATCAATGATTCTCTTTCATCATTGATGTTTCTATCTCTCTCCCTTTCTCTCTGAAATTAATAAAAATATATTTTTAAAAAATAGCATGTGACTCTCAGAGCCACTGGTCATCTTGTTCTTCACATGCAAATAGATAAAGCTATCCTATATAATAAAATCATAATAAGTAAATTGACCAAGCAGCGGAACAACCAGTTGTCGGGGGGCAGGGCTGGTGAAAAGGCAGCAACAGGCCAGCCAAGGCACATGCCAGTGGGTGAGTGAGGGGACAGCAATCAGTGGGGGTGGCCGCGGCAACCAGTGGTGGTGGAGAGGTGATGCGGGGGGCATGGCCAGGCGCTCGCCATCTGGCTTTGTCCCTGATCGGCCTCCCACAGAGGGAGGTCAGACTGTGGCTTAGGCCCACTCCTCATGCCTAAAGTCAGCTGGACATCCCCTGAGGACTCCTGTACTGAAAGAGGTTGCAGAACAGCCTGAGCGACCCCCCTATCAAGTGCATGGATTTTCATGCATCGGGCCTCTAGTGTTTTATATACAATTCCCTCTTATTTACTGGAAATAATTATAAATTGTAGCCATTTTTTGTAACCTTCAGAGCATAAGGTTAGAAGCAGCAGTAGTTAATAATGACAATTCCAATTTTATGCAGTTTATGACTCACAAATAGGATTATAAAATAAGTTTCTAATATTTCATTTTCTTATATTGGATGTTTTAAAAAGAAATTAAAACTAAAAATCACGTTCTTATAATTTTATATTTAAAATAATAAGTAAGAATAATGGAAGATTTCTCCCATTATCTTTGCTGTCCTACTCACAGAGTACCCAGGTAAATGATTTCCCAGAAAAATGGATAAATTAATATAATAATAAAACATAGTTTTTCCATTTGGTTCAGGATTCACAATGAACTATTTTGGAATAGTCATTATTTTATCCTTTGTAGTCAGGCTTACTTTGTGCAGTGGCAACATGATCACAAAAGTTGCTTTTGGATGACATGTGACATTAAATTCAACCTTAGCAATGAGCTCTGAAGTTTCACACTTGTGGTGGCTGGATTAACCCAGTTATATTTTAGAGGTTAAGGGAGACTTTACATTTACAGAACACCATCCTTTAGAGGCCAAGAGAGGGGATTTTGTTATCTCTTATGGAGGCTAAAGGATCAGTTAGTTAGTTATTACATTTTAGCACATAATCAGATAAAAGGTTTTGGAGGAAGTTGGTAGGATTTCCTAATAATGCTCCCTAAATTCTTCACTTTGATCCTCAGAAATGTCTGAACCTTAGAACTTTAATTTAGCACACCTGTCAGGTAAAATATTTCCAGCATACCAGTTCCAGACTCTTGGTTCTAGCAAAGAAAAGATGTGTATAGCTACTATTGTCCTTGGAAAGTGTATAAAGAACTAAACCAAAACATAATAAATTATATTTAAAATGCATTACAGCCTTATGACTGATGTTAAACATATCTTTATCTTTTATATCTCAGAAATGTTTAGACCTTCAAATTTCCTGTTTTTTGTTTTTTTTTGGACTAAGAAAAAAAAACATAAAACATCTTATTTTAACTTGATAAAATAAGGAAAATTCTCAAAATCTAACTTTACATAATGTATCAGGGGTAAGAGATGGTATAGGTTGTGGATGATTTAATCTTTATAAATCTTTATAAATCTTGACTACTGGAGTAACCTAAGACAATTTACTGAATCTCTGTGAATCGGGATGTTTTCTGTTCTATAAAATGGGAATAATAATATTTTTAAATAGGATTTTTGCATTTTTTTAAGAAAGTATAATAATATCATCCGTAAGAATGCCATTTCAATATTTATTTTATATTACAGCAAGTCCTCAAACACAAGTTCTAGAATCTCTGACTTTAAGCAAAATGACATACAAGAAAACGAATTTCACCATACACTAATCGATATAAACAAGAGTTAAGTTATTATGGAATTAAATGCCCAGTGCACAAAATCTGTGCTTTCAGAAAGGGGAGGGGTTTCTCAGCCCAGCCTGCACCCTCTTGCAGTCTGGGAGCCCTCAGGGGATGCCTGACTGCCAGCCTTGGGGGAGTGGGCCGAAGCCAACAGGCAGACATCCTTAGCACTGCCACAGAGGCAGGAGAGGTTCCCACCACCAGCACTGCACTCACCAGCCATGAGCCCAGCTCGTGGGAGTACACTGATCATCAGGGGGCAGCTCCTGCATTGAGCATCTGCCCCCAGGTGGTCAGTGCACATTATAGCGACTAGTCATTCTGCCAGTCCACTTGCATATTAGCCTTTTATTATATAGGATATTTCTGGTCACAAAAAAAATCACTAAACTTCTAACTAGGGACCCAAAGCATTTCTAATATTAAACATTGAAATAAAAGTGACTTATGCATATAGTGAAGAAAGGTTAATAAAAATAAGTAAGATAGCCCTAGTAGGTGTGGATCAATTGGTTGAGTATCATCCCATGCACCAAAAGATGATTCCTGGTCAAGGTACATGTTGGGATTGCAGGCTCGATCTCCAGTAGGAAGCATTCAGGAGACAGTTGACGTATGTTCTGCTCTCACATCAATGTCTCTCTCTTTCTCTCTTCCTTCCTCTCTCCAAATCAACTTTAAAAATTGTTTTAAAAACGTAAGATAATGATTTTCCAATCTACTTATTTCAGCCTATCCTGGCAGCTCAGGTCACAAAGTGGGAAGCAGCCCTGAACAGGATGCCCTTCTATCCCAGTGCACATCACACACCGAGTCACTCACAAAGGACAATTGAGACACACCAATTCACCTAACATGTACATATCTGGGATGTGGGAGGAAATCAGAATACCCAGAGAAAGACCATGCAGACTTTGCGAGAACTTGCAAATAGCACTCAGTAGCCCTAGTTGGAAATCAATGTACATTTTTTCTCATTAACTTCATGATGAAACTGGAGGCCCAATGCATGGATTTGTCCACCGGTTGGGTCGCTTGGCCTGGCCTGTGCCCTCTCACAATACAGGACCCTTCGGGGGATGTTAGAGAGCCGGTTTCGGCCTAATTCCCACAGACCCAATCCAGATAGGAGGGAGCCCAATCCCGTGCATTGAGTATCTTCCCCCTGGTAGTCAGTGTGTGTCATAGGGACGGTTGACCAGTCACTTAGGCTTTATATATATGCCCCCTGGTGTGACAGTGAAATCATAGTGACCAGTTGACCAGTCACTTAGGCTTTATTTATATAAATGTTGTTGAATGAAGTGACATTACTCAAAGACCTACTATAATATTGAAAAGCAAATCCACACTGAAATTAGCTCACAAATACACCTTTCCCCATGTTTTCTAGATAAAATCTAGAGTAATTTTTGCAAACCAAACATTCACTGCATAATTTTCAGACATACTTTCCTTGCTTTTCTTCTTAAAAACAGTCATAATGATATTTAATCAATTATATCATCCATCCAATTATCCAATAATTAATTTCTGGTAATGAATGAACTAGATCATATGAAAGGTGGTGTTATATGACACATATTTCTCCTGAAGCAGTTTTAGAGAAAGATTATTTCATTGCACTGAAAATATCAGATTTTCATGGAGAAAATCATATCTGAAAATACATATCAGATATGCATTTCTCCATTTTATCAGGTGGAATCCTAAAGAATATGTCAACAATAGTTGGTAAAAAGTGTCAGTTTGGTTTTTCTCCCCTCTAAGATTTCTCTTTCTTTTTTTTTTTCCAAGCGAATGTGTGACATGCCCTTTATATTTTTACACACATTTTATTGTCTTAAATATTTTAATTATAATGATACACATATAAATTAACAACTTGCTCCAAAATGTATGATACTAGACTCATCTACCATTTTACACTTGGCTCAAAAGAGCCTCTTTGGTTTCACAGGTGGAGATTGGGACTACATTACGTAGGGTAAGAAGTAACTGGAAGGGGTACATCGGCTTTGGGTACATCAAGCATGGATTTCAGCTGCTGCATTCCAAAATAATTTCCTTCCCTATAGGCTGTGTGTAATTTGACTCAGAGAAATATAAAAACAAAATTGAATAATAAACAAACATTTAAAGGGCAGTGGATAACTGGAGATATAACCCCCACACCTACAACCCAAGGGAATTACATCATTATGAGACTTCTAATCAATTTCTCAGATCCTAGATCTGCTCCACTTCTCTTGTTGTTTCCTTTTCTCTTCTCTTCCCTTCACCCACTGTCACATTTGCCTCTTTTGATTTTCAATCTTCACCTTCAGCAGTGTTAAAATGAAACACCTCTTTTTTTTTCTTATGCATGGGCATTAAGATGTGTATCTTAACAAAAAAGAGATGAGTAAGATTTTTATGATTTTCTAAGAAGAAAAGCAAGAGAGAGATAGGGGGAGAGATGAGAGAGAGAGAGAGAGAGAGAGAAAGAGAGAGAGACCATTGATTTTCTTTCCCTCTCTCTGTTTGAATCAGAAAAGTCATTACATAGAGTGGCAAGGAAGAAGCTTGTCACTGCTGATCTAACACTTAGCCACTTTCTCTTGAAATACACTGAACAAAACAAGACACTTATAACTACTTAAAATTACAAGGAAGTGATGAAAATGATTCGTGCCCCAAAGACTCAAGTCAAATGTTAAATCAGTCCTCAAAGCAGCTTCCTGAGGAACTGAATTTTAATAGAGAGGACATTTCCTTATGCATTATTTCCCATAGCTAGAGTTTTATTTTCTGAATATATTTGAAGGATTAGAAGCTCAAGAAAGTACTTTGAGTTGAAATTACACCAATATTCTAGTTTTTGCCTGAGAAACTTGCTACACATTTTCTAGTTTATGTTGTAGCTTCTCTAGTGCTCTTACTACATAGGTATCTTAAAATAGCAGCAAATGATATGTTAATTATATGAGAAAATAAGTTAGATTTTTACAGACAAAAATAAGGATTACATAGAGATAATAAATGAGAAGAGGGAGAGAGAGACTATCCTACCTTAAAACACACACACACACACACACACAAAAATAGAACAAACAAACAAACAAATAAAAAAACGTAATAGGCACTAATTCTCCTATGGCTATGCACAGATTCCAATTATATTTTTAGTAATTTCTTTTTAAATATACAGGTCACCATAAAGTCAGTACCTATTTGAAGATAAACAACAATATACATGAAACAAAGCCAACAAACATAAAATATTAATATAAACAGAAATTGCTTTAAAATAACTGGAAAAAGCAGTTATAACTAATATTATAGGAAAACTTCTATACCCATTAAAATACATGGTATATTTAAGAAAGAATGCATCAGCATTTTTACAAAAGGAAAGTTCCTGGAAATTAAAGATATGGCAGCAAAAACAAAAATTTAAAAAAGTTGAGAGGAAATGTTGAGGCATATTTTAGAAGTAGAAGCAAACAAACAGAGACAGATCATAGGAGAGAAAAGAAAAGAAGGTCAGTACAAGAGATCAAATACCCAAAGGAAATGGGAGCAAAGGGAATAAGGGGAAGAATTTAATCAAATAAATATTTAAGAACATATCCCCAAGCTAAAGGTCATGTGTATTCAAATTGAAAATACCCACTGAGGGGTATAGGAAAGTTAATGGAAAGAAGCTTTACATCAATGCACATCATCATACAGAGATAAAAGATCCTTAAAAGTCTTCTGGGATAAGACATGGCAAAATAGGTTATTCCATAAAAAGAATGGGTAATTATAATAGTACTGAACCTTTTAATAGTAACACTATAAATAAAAATATTATAAAATTCTGAAGGAAAATTATTTCTAACCTAAAATTTTATACTTAGGCTAATATCACCAAGTATATGGCTGAATAAAGACATTTTAAATTATACAATGCCTCAACACTTTTACTTCTTACCCACCATTTCTCAGAATTTACTGGAGAATATTTTCCTTTAAAATGAAGAAGTAAATAAGAAAGAACAAAATGAAGAAGAAAGGAGAAGAAGAAGAAGAAGAAGACGAAGAAGAAGAAGAAGAAGAAGACGAAGAAGAAGAAGAAGAAGAAGGAGGAAGGTGAGGAGGAGGAGAAAAGAGAGAGAGGCAAAATAATTTAATAGGCTATCTGTAAAAAAATAATAATGAAGACAAAGATAAAACCAGGTGTCATATAGCAAAACCATATCTCCATGAGAAAATAATGGACTTGAGAAATCATCTACTGTATCTGTACATATTTAGAGATTTCACAGTTGGGTGGAAGAATTTGGGAAAGAATTAATGACAGCTATCTCGAAAACTAAACAAATTAAGAAACAAAGCAACTGAAAAGTCACACAAGAAATTAACACAAGTAGATTATACCACGTGGCTGATCTGTGAACAATGTTTTCATGGCCATAAAACAAAAACTAAATATTGATTCATTTAAAAATTGAGAAGTAATAAAATGGGAAGATAGGATGTGAAGGATGCAGTGTCTTGATTGTTAGTCATGTAAAGAAGCCCAGTCATCCTCTTTTTTATTTATTTTTTGTTAATCGTCACCCAAGGATATTTTAATTTACCCCATTGATTTTCAGAGAGAATGGAAGAGAGGAGAAGAAACAGAGAGAGAAAAACAGCATTGTGAGAGAGACACATCAATTGGTTGTCTCCTACACGTGCCCTGACTGAAACCAGGGATCAAACCCACAACTGAGGTACAGGCCCTTGATCGGAATTGAAGCCTCAAACCTTCAGTCCATGGACTTATGCTCTTACCACTGAGCAAAAACAGCTGGGACCATCTTCTTTCTTAAGACATTAATTCAATATTCACAACATAGGAGTATAAACAGTGTTTGCAAACAGAGCTCAATGTCAAGTGATAAAATGTGATAAAATCAAACTAATTTAAAGTAGCTCCTGTAGGGAATGGGCTAGGAAGTTCAAAAGAAATGAGGATGAGAAATTTCTCCTTTCTTCCTCTCCCTCACTTCTTCCTTCCTCCTCCTTCATCACCCCTTTCCTTTCTATTCCTAGGTTTTATAATTCCAACCTAGTTTTAACTAT
>NW_006285997.1:7526043-7532585 GCF_000327345.1 Myotis davidii
AGGATCAAATTGAATTAATGGTTTCATATGTTTCTCTATTTTGATTAGGTAGTTAACACATGGAAGACATACATTGCATTTTAATTATCATCACTCAGTATTGTTTACCCCATTACACATAGCATAATGAAGTGGTTTGTTGTTGTCCTTTAAAATAAACTGGATAATCATGGCATATTTTTCTAAGATGGTCTTGGAAAAATCATTAATTCAAGTGGCTAATTTTCCCTTGGCAAAAAATCAAGCAATGTAAGCATGTAGTTTTTTAGGGGGCAATTTTAGTAAGCAAGATGATCATTGGCTAATTATTTTAAATGATGATTGTATACTGGTAAGAATTGAATATTTACAGGTAATAAGTTTAACTAATACTATGAGATTGCTACTTTGAGGTTATACAAAAACTGCTGGTGCACATTTGCTGCTTGCAGTAAGTACTGATGGACAGGAATTAAACTTGCTTTTTCAATATGTTTAAAAACGGTTGCTTCCTCCAATGGGAAGTGATGAGCCAGCATTTGGAACCCTACAGGAGACCTGGTGTTTGGCTGTTGTAGAGCCCCATGGATTGTCGACCATTGGTTTCCTCACAGTATTTGATGGCTGGTGAGGCTCTTTCTCTCCCACAACTGGTTATCCCAAAGGCATAGTTCTATACATTTTTAAACCATTGTGTCCCAAATTTAGGAGAAAATATGTGTTTGGGGTTTTGCTCAAATTTTCTACTTATCTCTTCAAAGCGTGGGCATTAGGGTAGTGGCTATCAGCAATTTAAAATGTTTGCTGGACTATCTCTTTGCCTTATCTGTGAAGTATTTCACTGTGTTAGCAGCACAGAAGAGTAGGGTAGCAGAATATAATAACTCATATGGAAAATTTAGATCACCTCCCACTTTTGGAAAAATTATAAAATATTGTTACACCTAAATTCGTGTCAAAAATAATAATATTCACTAGACAGTAGCTCAGCTCTGAATCTCATGAATCTGGTGTGGGGGTGATTTTCTCGAGCTTTCTTAAGATATCATATCATGCTGATTTACAAAGTAAAATAAAAATAAACTGACTTTCTAATCCAGTGGCTTAATCATATTCCATAAGGCAGTAATCATTTCTATAAAGTAGACTAGAAAATCCAAAATGCTATCAGAATTACATAAAAAGATAAATTGGGTATTCTGAGTCAAGGTAATAAGGTTAGAGAGGTAAAGAGAAAATGATTGCAAACTAAAACCCAGAAAGAAAAAACAAAACAAAACAATATACACATGTATATGGATCCAGAAACGGAGACAGAGAGCGAGCATACGACTAAGAATCCTATATAATAAAGGCCAGAGACTGTTAAGGTGTCCTGACCATAACGACTGTTAGACCAGAACCACCACGGCCCCTCACTGGGCTGGCCCTGCCCCCCAGCAAGTGATTAGGGGTGATCAAGCAGGTATGCAGAGTGGTTAGGGACGATCAGGCAGGCAGGCAGGCGGGTAAGCGGTTAGGAGCCAGCTGTCCCGAATTGCGAGAGGGATGTCTGACTACCTACCAGCAGTCGGACATCCCCCGAGGGGTCCCGGATTGGAGAGGGTGCAGGCCACTCTGAGAGACACGCCGTCCCCCTACCCCCGTTCATGAATTCCATGCACTGGGCCTCTAGTTTTACAATAAACAAAATCAATGATCCTTTGCTTCTATGGCTTAGTTCTAAAACTTCGGGAAAATTAATAAATTTTTAATTTACTTCACTTGGGAATATCGTGGTCTTCACATCAATGGCATGCATTTCAATGTTGAAGTTCTTCTTCCCTTGAAAATCCATAAGCTAAGCCTCCCTGCTGGTGCAGGGACAGTTTTGCCCTTAGATGCACTCCCATTTTTACAGGTTCTGTGCAGTGTTGTTGGAGGTCCCAGACTCTCTCTAGCATTTCCCAGGCTTTGATGTCAGGTGGTTACTGACATTAATGGTTTCCTTAGGTTGCTAACCCCTGGATTTCCTCACCATCCTCTATTTGGCTTTTCACCAGTGCTGGCCTCTGTAAATCCAGCATTATAGTCTCTTTGTAGAACTTCCTCACCCACCACCATTAGACCTTGACTGATAAAGCCACAAAGTTATCTTTTTTTTTTCTTTTTTATGTGAATAGGACAGAAAATGCATCATTATTTATATTGCTGTACTTCTGCCAGAATCTAAAGTTAGGCTCAGACCTATGAACCCCTCAATATCTAGGTGCTCATTACAAATGTTATGTACTAGTGGGGTGGGAGGCTATGGAATGCTTATAAGGCGGCTGCTGACCATGAGGAAAAGAGTTCACATCAAAATATGATATCCAACAGGGAAAAGGGGAAATTTTGTGCGAAGTTAGTTCTTACACGAAAGAAATAATTTTCTTTTTAATTATAATTTCTAACATATCTGAATTTCTAGATTTTAACATAAAGATAGGAATGACCCTTCTGGTTAATAGGGAACTAAGAAAGAAACATAATGAAGTAAAAATGTTGACAGAAGTTTAAGTTTGATTTCTGTATGAAAAATCCTTTTCCCCAATAAATTCTTAGTTGCCCATGATAAATGTAACCAAGTTAAGATGAGTCAAGCCTAAATAATGCAGCAGCATAGCCTGTCACTTTCCCTCAATTGATCTTCATGACCTATTCTTTAGTGCAGGTTACTTTTCTCATTTTTCAAAGAGTACAGAGAAAATGGATCCCATGTGAATGGAATGTGTCCATTAAAGCAAGCTGAGTGGAATAAAAAAATAGGAAGAGGAAGATATAAAAAAATTAAAGGATTATTTTTCACTTTAAAAAGAGAAGAATCTATCAATCACTGAGAGTAGTGAGAAACGATTGACTGGGAAAGCAGCATGGTTTGAAAACACTGGAAGCAGAATACTCCACAGGGAACTTGAGGGGTCTGAGGTGTTGGGACCATCCAGTTCCCCTAGGGCAGTGGTCGGCAAACTCATTAGTCAACAGAGCCAAATATCAATAGTACAACGATTGAAATTTCTTTTGAGAGCCAACTTAAGCTATATAGGTAGGTACATTGCTATTAACTTCATTAGGGTACTCCTAAGGCTTAGGAAGAGCCACACTCAAAGAGCCAAAGAGCCGCATGTGACTTGCGAGCCGCAGTTTGCTGACCACGGCCTAGTCTGTCTTTTCACAGAGGAGACTCTGGACCAGAGAAACGTGGGCTGGATCCAGGAGCAGCGCTGGGACCTGAGGGCTGGAGCGCCCATGCTCCTTCCCAGCTTCATCGCACTGTGTCTTCCCAGGTGCCGGCCTTCTGATAGGGGACTTCAGGGGCACCTGTGACAGTGAGGAGGGGTGGGCAGGACACAGGGAGAGGCTAAGATGGCTCTGCCCTGAGCCACTTACTCCTGTTCATAGCAGCAATTCCTCTTTTCTCATGTTCACATAAGGGCTCCACATATGCTTTTATATGTTGGGGGGTGGGCAGGAAGGGACTCTGCTCACGGAATAGAAGTTTGCAAACCACAGACATGTCCTTCTCTGTATTGAAGTGCAAACTCCTATTGTCTTGAGAACTCAGGTGCTGGCATTTTCCACAGGAGCCCCTGAAAAGACAGGGTGGTGAGCAGAGCCAAGCCTTCGGCAGCGGGAGCCCTGAACTTAGGGGTCTATGGAGCCCCGGGGGACACATGGGCTGGCCTCTGGAATCCGCGATCTGCTCGGGCTGTGTGCAAAGAAGTTGCTTTTGTTATTACCATCACTTTAGAGGTGCAAAACCCATGGTTATTGTGTTAAAAAGATTCCTCATGACATAGTAAGTAGCATAAATAGACTATAATCCTAGCTTTTGGGTGTCTAAACTGTGGCTCTTAAGAATTTCAAAACAACCTAGTATTGGCATAAAAACAGACATCTAGATCAATGGAACATAATAGAGAGCCCACAAACAAACCCACACATTTATGGCCAATTAACGTTTGACAAAGGAGGCAAGAACATACAATGGGGTAAGAATAGTCTATTCCGTGAATGGGGTTGGGATAATTGAACAGATACAGGCAAAAAAATGAAACTAGACCACTTTCTTACATCATATACAAGAATAAACTCAAAATGGACTAAAGACTTAAATATAAGACTTGAAACTATAAAAATCCTAGAGAAAAACATAGGCTGTAAAATAGCTGACATCTCTCATAGCAATATTTTTCTCATATATCTCATTGGGCAAGGGAAATAAAAGGGGGGAAAAAACAAATGGGACTACATCAAACTAAAAAGCTTTTGCACAACAAAGGAAACCATCAACAAAATGAAAAGACAACCCATTCAATGGGAGAACAAATTTGTCAATGATACATCTGATAAGGGGTTAATATCCAAAATTTATGAAGAAGATATACAATTCAATACCAAAAAAGCAAGCAATCCAATTAAAAAAAATGGACAAAGGACCTAAATAGACACTTCTCCAAAGATGACCTATAGATGGTCAATAGACATATACAAAGATGCTCAAGGACACTAATACATCAGAGATATGCAAATTTCAACCACAGTGAGATATCATCTTATACATTTCAGAATGGTTCTCATCAATAAATCAACAAAACAACAAGTTTTGGTGAGGATGTGGTGAAAAGAGAACCCTCATGCACTGATGGTGGGAATGAAGATTAGTGCAGCACTGAAGAAAACAGTATGGAGTTTGCTCAAAAAATTAAAAATGAAAACATCTTATGACCCCGAGATTTCACTTCTGGAAATATATCCAAAGGAACACATAAGACTAACTCAAAAGATATATGTACCCCTATGTTCATTGCATTAATATTTACAATACTCAAGATTTGGAAACAACCAATATATAAATATGATTGAATTAGTATTTTTTAGAAGGTGTCAATAACTCTTTAATAAAATTAGACTCTGAAAATAAATATTTTCTTCGTCCTAATCCCTGATTATTACTAATATTATTAATGTGCAATCATTTTCTAATATCAGTCTTAATTTATAAGTTAATTCTGTTTCATGCATTTAATTTTTCACCTGCATTTTTAGAAAATCTACAATAAATTTCAAAATATGCATTAGTTTGTTAAGCATTAATGATTTCTACCTACTCCTTAAGCATGGAAGCATGGGGCAGACTGACATAACTCGATATGGGGATGGGGGAATGAGAGGAGATAAACCAAATAACTTATATACTTTATGCATAGTCCATGGACACAGGCAAAAGGGCGTAAAAACCTGGTGAGGGGGTGTAGGGAGGGGCTTGGTGGAGGCAGGTAAGAGGGGGGAAAGTGGGAGACATCTGTAATACTATCGACTATATATATGTGTATATATATCTCTACACTAATAAAAGAGAAACATGGTAATTAGTGTCACTCCACTACCCTTCCCATTGGCTAATCCCCCTGTCACTCACAGCATAGGGCTGAGATATGCAAATTAACTGGCAGCCAGATGGCGGCCGGCAGCCAGGCAGCTGATGCGAACAGGGAGGTTTGCTTGCTTCAGTGACTGAGAACTCCAAAGTTTGCCGGCCTCTCGGCTGCAACTCTCAGCAACTATGTTGCAAATAAAGAAGCTAAAAAAAATCCCAGAAACCTGCTTTACTCAGCGGAGCTTCAGCCAGCCGGACCGCAACATTGTATCAAATACAGATGGTAAACAAAGGCCAGAAACCTGTTTTCAGCAGCCGAGGCCTCAGAGCTAAAGCTGGCCCAGAATAAAAAAAGAAAAAACGGAGTGGTTGGGAGCTTCAGTCCCAGCCTGAAAACAGCCCTCAGCCCCTCAGCCAGATTGGCCAGGCACCCCAGTGGGGACCCACACCCTGAAGGGTGTGTGACCAGCTGCAAACAGCCATCATCCCCTCACCCAGGCTGGCCAGGCACCCCAGTGGGGACCCCCACCCTGATCCAGGACACCCTTCAGGGCAAACCAGCCGGCCCCCACCCATGCACCAGGCCTCTACCCTATGTAGTAAAAGGGTAATATGCTTCCCAGCACCGGGATCAGCGGAGCCGAGAGACCTCCCGGCACTGGAATCAGTGTGACAGGGGGCAGCGCCCAAACCTCCTGATCACCGTGCAGCTCTGTGTGTGACAGGGGGTGAGGCCCCAACCCCTCCCCCACGACGGGCCGTGCTCTGTGTGTGACGGGGTAGAGCCATAACCTCCCCATCGGCCCTGCCCTGAGTGTGAGAGTGGCGGCGCCCCAACCCCCTGATCGGCCCTGCTCTGTGAGTGATAGAGGGCAGTGCCCCAACCCCCCCACCCCCCCACGGGTCCTGCTCTGTGTGTGATGGGGTAGAGCCATAACCTCCCCATCTGCCCTGCCCTGAGTGTGACAGTGGCGGCACCCCAACCCCCTGATTGGCCCTGCTCTGTGGGTGATAGAGGGCGGCACCCAAACCCACTGATCCGCCCTGCTTTGTGTGTGACAGGGGATGGTGCCCCAAAACCCCTATCAGACCTACTCTGTGAGTGACAGGGGGGAGCTCCTCAACCCCCTGATGGGCCCTGCTCTGTTCATGACAGGAGGAAGCT
>NW_006285997.1:7533344-7534226 GCF_000327345.1 Myotis davidii
AGCAGGTGGTCATCCCCTGAGGGGTCCCAGACTGCAAGAGGGCACAGGCCAGGCTGATGGACTCCCCCCCCCCCCCCGAGTGCACAAATTTTTGTGCACCAGGCCTCTAGTCTAATCTAATAAAAGATAAACATGAAAATTCACTATACTTTTGCTACGTCCCCAAGCCATGCTCAGCAGCCAATCAGAGCGACTATATGCAAATTAACCCAACCAACATGGTGGCCGGCAACTGAGCTGGAGTAAGCAGGAGGCTTTGTTGACCCGGTGATGGAGGAAGCCAAGCTTCCTGCCTGCCCTTCTTCGCTGTGGCCTCCGCTAAAGGTAACAAAGTTTCAATTATAGAAGATAAATAAATCCCAGATACCTGCTTCCAGCAAGTCTCCACTGGGAGTCTGGGTGGCTGGGGGCTGTGGCCAGCCTGCAAACGGCCATCAGTCCCTCAACAGGCTGTCCAGGCATTCCAGCAAGGACCCCTACCCTGAAGGGGCTGTGGCCAGCCTGCAAACAGCCATCAGCCCCTCACCCAGGCTGGCCACACCCTCTGAGGGTCCCTGCTGGGGGGCTTGACCAGCCTGCAAACAGCCATTAGTCACTCACTCAGGCTGCCCAGGCACCCCAGCAGGACCGCCCTCCCTGAAAGGGAGTGTGGTCAACCTGAAAATGGCCCTCAGCCCCTCACCCAGGCTGGCTAGGCACTCCAGCCAGACCCCCACCCTGATCCGGGACACTCTTCAGGGCAAACCAGCCAGCCCCCGCCCATGCACTAGGCATATAATAAAAGGGTAATATGCAAATTGACCCTAACAGCAGAATGACTGGGAGTAACTGGTCACTATGACACACACTGACCACCAGGGGGCAGATGCTCAATGCAGGAGC
>NW_006285997.1:7535177-7539397 GCF_000327345.1 Myotis davidii
TTTTAAATATATGATGCCAACCTCCCAGCTGTTGAGCAGTTCCCAGTGATAGAATTTCCATGATTCTTGGTTATCATGAAGGCACATCTTTGGTAGTTTTGCTTTCATTTAGCTGTTTCACAGACACAGAAGTTATTTTTATATGCTAACCAGTTTGAGAAAATATGTTGAGTGAAAAACCTGCTGTATTTGAAAAGTAGGTTGGAGGGAATTAGATGTTTCAAAATAAGTCACTGTTAGATTTCAATTCCTTTTCTTTCAAGCCAGCTTGCAAATCAACAAAGCCTAAATTTACTTGGAAATATTTTAAGTTTCTATGACTCTGAAAGTAAAAGTAGAACAACAACTGATTGAAAAGCAAGAAACCAGCCTTATTGCTGTGTTGCCTGGTGACCTTGAGTAAATCACTTTAAGTAATAGCAATCTATAAGTCATTTATATAGAAAATCATGCTGTTTTACATTTAGGTTTTTGAGGGATTTTTAATAATTAGAGGATCAGGGAATACCCAAAACCTGAAGTGATTCTACACTGAATACTTACATTCTTATTTAAATTTTTGATAGCGAAAGAAAAAAAACATAATTAGATTATTTAATTTGGAAATGGAATACATCAGGATTGCAAATGAATAAGACCACAAAACCAAACGAGAGAGAGAGAGAGAGAGAGAGAGAGAGAGAGAAAGAGAGAGAGAGAGATAATGTCTTAAAAGAAAATAACAAAACCGCATACCATTATGAATGAGTGAGTATGCCCTACCTTTCTGAGTTTATTGATTTCAAGAAAACAATAGCTGGAGAAGTTATGAATATCTCCTTGAGTCCAGGCATGCCAGGAGTAAGCGGCAGACTGAGTTATCTGTGAGACCTTACATTGGACTAAAACGTCTCCTTGCCTTTTTGTTTTCCAACAAACACATACACACAAACGTAATTCAGCAAAATGCTGACAAAGATCGAACATTCCCTTTTCTTTCGACTCTTCTTATTGTGTCCTTGTGCCCTTCTTTAAAGACTGCTGTTCAAATCTCCGAGATCCTTCTTAGTGCAAAAACAAAGCTTGAGCTTCGTTCCTTTGTTAAAATGGTCCCTATTGAGGTATTATTTACTGAGAATTGTGCTTATTTCTTCCTCTCAAGAGTCTAAAGGCACCAGGGATAGATCTTGAATGGAAGCACTTTATATCCTACCACTGGCAGAAAGGAAAATACTTGAGGATTTGGTACACCTCAGTTAACAAAATGAGAACCTTGAGGGAATGCTTTACACCTACCTCAACTCAACTCCGGGCTAGATTTCCTGCAAGCAGAATTTTGCAGGAGTGAGTTTGTACGCTGAGGTCTCGTCTCAGTAGACTGTGCATTAAGGATCCCTTTGTGCAATAAAGGATCTGACTCTAGTTTTTGGTGTTTGCTGATGGCATTTAAGCCTTACCTCTTGTTCTTCCCTTCAGCTCCTATATATAGGCAAGCTAATAATAAAAATAAAATAATAAAAAGCTGGTGCTTTCTCTTTTGGTGCCTATAGTTCAGACCATGTGCAGGAACCCTGAGTCTGGCTCCATTCCTAAAAATATCAACAGAAATCTACCAAGCCAGTTTCCTTTTCCTGCTTATTAAGCCATTTCAGACCTGCTTCAGAGCTCCCTACTTTCTGCAAAAAGCCTCATTACATGAGGAAGAACCTCGTGGTGCATGCATGACATAATGAGTCTCTGGGCCAAATTTAAAAGGGGGTGGGGGACTTTGTTCTTTTCCTGCAGTGTCCACCACACCTTCTAGTTCTGATAAAATTGATGGAAGTTTAGCCTGGACGGTGTTACTCAGGGGTTGAGCATAGACCTATAAACTAGGAGATCACAGTTCAATTCCTGGTCAGGGTGCATGCCTGGGTTGTGGGTTCAATTTCCCAGTGTGGAGTGTGCAGGAGGCAGCCAATCAATGATTCTCTCTCATCATTGATGTTTCTATCGCTCTTTCCATCTCCCTTCCTCTCTGAAATTGATAAAAACATATATATATATTTTAAAAAAATTGATGGAGCTTTAGTAGAATATCTTGTTTATTTCTATAATGTAGTATCATTAAGATTAGGTGAACACATTCACCAGCTGAAGTTGGTGACTGTGAATTTCCATTTAAAAAAAAACAAATTGTTTATTTCCTGTCCACTTTCCTCTCCCTTCATCACCATTTAGCACATTGTCATCATTCCCTAAATTTGAATGTTTCTTTAAATAAGTTGTCCCAGAATCATTAACACTCTGAAGAGATGCCAACTCCTATTGTGACCTTCCTGATGTCTCTGCATATTTGTGAATTCACCAGCATTTCGGCCAGTCCAACATGGGGAAAAACTATTGCTACTAATATTTTCTATATCCTCCTTCCTCAGGCCTCATATTCTCCTTTTGTCCAAAAAAAGATAATTTTCATTTATTCATAATTTTTAATCTTTAGTACTAGTTAACATATATGAGAAAAAATACTTAAGTATGGAAAATACCTGTTTTGATGTTGAGTAAGTATGTACATGTATACAATTACACATACATATACGTATTTCTGATTCTACACTATGTACAGGAGCATATACATACCTTGTTTGCTAACTTATATGGTTATGAATATTTATCTTCTAATTGAGAAAAATGTACTGCTATTTTTAAAGAGAAAGATATCATAGATAACATTAATAAAATAAATGGAGTTTTGCCAAATAGAATCTAATACTTATTACATTTCACCTACATGGCCTTGAAAAGTAAGGTTTACTGAAGTTATTACATGAGGCAAGCTATACAATTTATAGGTTTATAGCACATTTACTGAACATATTAAATCACACTGAAAGTTATGTGTAATTCACATTTTATTGTTTCAAAGCTACTTTTCCTCTCCTCAGGATAACTATTTACATGCTAAGTTAGTTATTCTAAGGTTATCTCTTTCTATTTTTAATAAGGAAAAGAGTAGCAAGGCCGTTTGTACTTGTGTGAAATTACTCATGATAAAAAAAAGATTGAATTTATAGCAAGTCTAATTTTATTTAAGTTAACTTTATTTTAGGAGTTTAGAGTTTCAATAACAGACATGTTATCTTTGAAAATAGGTAATATCTTGTTTCAGTTGCCATTGAGTTAACAAGAGGAATAAAGAGTAGATGACAGTCTAAGCTAATCCTCGGCTCTCCCTCACAGATGCCTTAAATTGGGAGGCTCTACCCTCCAGAAGAAGCTCCTGATACCATCATCTTCCCACCCCTTTCCTTTACCAGTTATCATCCATAACCATCACCAGAAACGTAGGCAGGAGAAAAAGGATTCATGATGTGGGTACAATGCACAGAGGATGACGTGGTAACATCAATGTCTAGATTCTAGACCAGCAGTGGGCAACCTTTTTGTGAGTGCGTGCCAAAACCAGGAAAATCTCTGACTCAAAATTCTTCTGCGTGCCAACCCTAATTTTTTGATAACATGTTACGCCTACTTGATATCTCTTAAGGGTACGTATGTGAAGAACCTTGAAGAAATAATAAAATTCATTCGAGTGACAAAAACACAGCATATGATGATGAAAAATACATTTATTTTTTAATGTACATATGTACACTGATAGACCAACAGAAAACTTTATGACTCCGTTTGATATTATCAGTGGGACTTTTGCTGCTGCATCACTGATGACAGAGATTTTACATCAGGTTTATATTTCATGACCTTCAGAGATATGCACGAGCTACTGGCGTGACATGTTTGGCATGCATGCCAGGGTTGCCCACCCCTGTTCTAGACTCTCCCATCCTAATGCCTGTCAAGATCCCTGTGGAATTACTGCTTTGACTGCATATGAGCCCTTTATTTATTTTGATTTGTTTAAATAGGTATTTTTATTGATTTCAGAGAGGGAGAGATAGAAAATCGATGATGAGAGAGAACTGTTGATAGGCTGCCCCCTGCACACCCCACACTGGGCATTGAACCCACAATCCAGGCATGTGCCCGAACTGAGACACTGTGACCCCTGATTCCTAGGTTGATACTCAACCACTGAGCCACACCAGCTTGGCGATATCAACCCTTTAAAGAACTTTGCTCATTAGGGTTTCAAAGTTTCAAGTGAATTCTCAGCACACCATCCAAACAAGCAGGTGATTCTAATGTGCAGCCAAGGTTGAGAATCACTGCCTTAGCTGCTCTCTCTGCACCTTCCCTAC
>NW_006285997.1:7539453-7548177 GCF_000327345.1 Myotis davidii
GGAAGGGCTTTTGGGTGGGGACTTAATCTTCATTGGCTTATAAGAATGATTTGTTAAAAACATGAAGGTATTTTTCTTGAATTGACTGGTTTATCTTCCTAAAATTTTAATAAATGATGAAGCAAAATAAATAGAGAGAAAGGAGTAGAAGAAAAAGAAAAACAAATAAGAAGCAAGTAAACCAACCTATTAAAACAAGGGGAAAAGGTATTATCAAGAATATTCTTTCCTGAATGAAAGATTTTGTTAAGAACTAATAATGTCTGTTTTTTTTCCCTTTTTTTCCAATGAAGTCCTGGATTTGTAAGTAGGAATAATGAGAAATTAAAAGGATGACTTAACTGCTTCTTAGGAAGTAAAAGATATGGAAAATGGCCAAATGATTAATGACAGTGATCAGTCTTTCTGAGAGAAGAATATGGGTGATCCATATTTTCATCCGCCCAATCATTATGTCAGATACTGCACCATGCACAGGGTACACGAAGATGGAAAACAAAATTCAATCCATGCCCTCAAGTGCCTGGGAAGTTCAGCCAGGAGCTTCCTCTTCCCCTTGGTCCCATGCTAACAAATCCCTAATCTGAAAGGAAAGCAAATGAATAGATAGGAAGTCCCCAATTACTAATCTTGATTTTAGGACTCTTCAGATTCTTAACATAGTTTAAAATAAGGGAGTACATGGAGACTATGGTAGGATAACAAAGAGAGTGGGGTTTGGGCTCTCTAGCCTTCTTGCTCCAAGCACAGAAATCATAAACCTCTGTCTCCACCAATATTTGTTTAGTTCACGTTCATAAACAACATACAGGAAAAGAACAAGAGAAAAGAAGTTAGGACAGGTGGTGTTCATTTTCTCAAAGTAAGACCCATATTTTATAGAAGCAAACTCTTCAGTGACTTGCCACAGCTCTTGGGATAAAGACAACACTCATACCAAGATGGTCTACATACCACTTACATCTTCATCATATAATGCGCCTCACTGCCATCTCAGCACACTGCACTCTCAGTGGCCCCTCTGAATTGGTTACTTTGTCAGACTACCTCCTGCCTCAGGGCCTTGGCACATGCTCTTCCCCTACTTGACAGGACTTGTTCTTCCTTATTCACACAGTCACCTCTAAACATACTTCAGATCCAGCATCAACTCCTACCCTGGATCTCTTATTATAGACTCTGATGTACTGGGCATTTCTTCTGCTGCCCTTGCCCAGTAGATTGATTGATTAATTTGTGTGATTAAAATTATCTCTCATTCTTTCTCTCTAAGGAAGAGAGAGATATCTTTGTGAGAGAGAAATAGTGATCAGTTGCCTCTTGTAAGCACCCTCACCTGGATAAAACCCACAATATTTCAGTGTACAGGACGATGGCCAACCAACTGAAAGGGAAGGACCCACTTTTTTAAACTATGTATGTAAGTCCCTCTAAATATATGCATAAAAAAATGTAAGTATTTCCCTGGCCAGTGTGGCTCAGTTGATTGGGCATCATCTGGTGCACAGAAAGGTTACCAGTTTGATTCCTGGTCAGGGCACATGCCCAGCTGCAGGCTCCATCCCAGGTAGGGGGCATGCCAGAGGCAGCCAATGTGAGAGCATCACTATCACATTGATGCTTCTTTCTTTTTCTCTCACTCCCTTCATCTCTCTCTAAAAAATCAATCTATCTATATATATGTATATATATATATATTTCAAGATCATATATATATATATATATATGATTAAGATAAATTATTTATTTGGTAATATTAAAGTGTGCCTTTGTTTTTGCTTTTGTGTTCTCTAAATATTATAAACAATTATTGTGTAGTACCATTTATAAAGTTAACAAAAAGCAAAATAAAGGTTATAATGAGTTTATTTGTATCCCCCAGAGAGATATAATAGGTCTGTGTCCCAACCTCCAGTACCTCTGAATGGGACCTTACTTAAAAACACTGTCTTTGCAGATGTAATTGTGATTTAAGTTAAGATGAGGTCATACTAGCCCAGTATGGGTCCTAAATCCAGTCACTATAGAGACAGGTAGGGAGACACAGTCACATACAAAAGGAAGACTGCCATGAAGAGATGAAGGCAGGCACTGGAGCGATGCACTTAAAGCAAAAGAACAAAAGGACTATTGGCCACCACCAGGAGCTCAGAAGCTACAGGAAGTGTCCCCCTAGAGCAGTGGTTCTCACCCTTCCTAATGTCGCGACCCTTTAATGCAGTTCCTCATGTTGTGGTGACCCCCAACCATAAAACTATTTTTGTTGCTACTTCATAACTGTAATTTTGCTACTGTTATGAATCGTAATGTAAGTATCTGATATGCAGGATGTATTTTTATTGTTACAAATTGAACATAATTAAAGCATAGTGATCAATCACAAAACAATATGTAATTATATATGTGTTTTCCGGTGGTCTTAGGCGACCCCTGTGAAAGGGTCATTCGACCCCCAAAGGGGTCACGACCCACAAGGTGAGAACCGCTGCTCTAGAGCCTTGAGAGGAAGCATGGCCTCAGGACTCCTTGGTTTTGAGCTTCTGGCCTCCAGAACTGTGATAAAAATAAATGCCTGTTCTTTTAAGACACCCGTTTTGTGGTACTTTTTTAGGAAACTATTACAAAGATCTATGATAATCCTCTACAAATACTGTTTTTAAAATTAGGAGCACTGCTGAGTGAGTGAGTTAAGGATATGGATTTTGTATACAGAACTGGCCTTTTGAAATCTGCATTGGTCTCTTTATGCCATCAAGTCTTACTGTGTTTATTCTGTGTGTTAACCTAAATTTATTTCATCTCTTCAATGAAACCTTGACATAATGCCATGATCAAGCAAGCACACAGACTAAAAGAACATCATTATCATGATTTTTTAAAATATTTGTATTGATTTCAGAGAGAAAGGGAGAGGGAGAGAGAAACAGAAACATCAATGATGAGAGAGAACCATTGATCAGCCGCCCCTCTCAGGCTCCCCATTGGGGCTCAAGCCTGCAACCCAGACATGTACCCTGACTGGGAATCGAACATGTGACCTTCTGGTTCATAGGTCGATGCTCAACCACTGAGCCACACCATCCAGACTCCTTGTCATTATCATCATATCATTATTATTACACCTCTTAAAAAAAACTGTGTGGTTGTGTGGTATATACCCTTGTAAAAACTAAGAGTAGCTAATTCTATCACTGCTTCCCTTCTCTGTGCTGAGTATAATATGAAGCCTTAGGGGTAGGCCTAGTATATTTAGCTATAAATACTCCACTTAAGTGCATAGTCAATAATCAATTTACATCGCATCAATTCTGCTTATAAAATGCAAAGCATAAACTTGTTTTACCAGTTAGTGGATCCTGGGCTAGCCAACTGGAAAGAGGTTAGACAATCCAAGGCCTGTTTGGCTGAATTCATCACTTGACAAAGGGGAGAGATGTCAGCGGTATCAGTTGAAAGCTGAAAATGAATGCTGAGGGTAGCTTAACAAGCCCTGAGTCACCAGCTCCGGTTCCGGGCTGCTGCTGCTGTTGGAAGGCAGCCCAGTGTAACAGCAGAGGCAGACTTCGGAGTCAGGAGCTGCTTGGCATTGAGCAAAAGGCATGCCCCCTATGCCCCTTATTTTTCCTCTTCTATAAAATTTTAAACATAATGCTTGTGTTAACATTACTTATAAGTAATTATTCCTTGTTAATGATTAATGAGTCATGTGTTAAATTTTAGCAGGGCTAAATTTGTGTAAAGACCCAACACAGTATCTAACACTTAACAGATGCTCAATAAATGATGACCATTGCTGTTGTTTTTATTGTGTTTTGCAAGGTGGTTGTTCAACTCATAAAACATGCTTAGTTTCTGTGTGGATCCAAATGGGGTAGCATGCTTCCTCCTTCTAACAAGCTATTTAAATGTGCCTGTCAGCCTCAGTTTCTTCATCTGTGAAATGAGAGATTTGGAAGCAGGTTCCTGACAGCCCTCACAGTGTATGATTTTAACCAGAGGGCACAGGAACAGAAAAAAATACCACTTTTCTTTCCATCACTCTGTCTTAGAGTCATTGAACCATCTTGACAGAATTTTTTTTATCCACTCACATATATAATATACATATTGTTTACTTCACCAGAGTGGTGAGAATAAACCTTTAATTTTCACTATGCATCTTTGGGGAGGTGCATATGCAGTTTGATTGAAATAAAAAATTTTCCATTATCTATAAGGAGGTGAGAGTAAAGAGTTTTGGGGTAGTTGGGCAGAATAGACAGAATATTGAATATGTATGATCCCATTCAGCCAAGTAATACATACATGTATATGTATGTATGTATAGACATATATTTATATGCATTGTAAGTATAGTATAAAGATGCATAAAAGTGACCATTAAGTATCAGTGGAGACGATCTCAGGGTGGCAGAATTGCAGAAGGCTATAACTTTCTTTTTCATATTTTTACAAACTTTGAATTTCTATAATGAATATACTTGATTTATATATTCAGTAAAATGTAACACAATTATATCCTTGACATAGAAAAAGATTTACATACTACACTGAGATATGAAAAAAATGGGAGGCTTGATTTTAAATTTTATTGTAGCTGATATACACTTTTTAATGAATCTCCTTTGTCCCCGGATAATTGGAAGAACACACTTGCCAATTAAAGAAACATCAGTCTGTCTCCCTCATTCTATATTAGGGAGGGCACATTTCCGAAGATGATATTTGATTCAATCAGAAGCTTTTTATTGCCCTTGTAGGAAAGTGGTTCTGGTATACATACCAGATTATGTTGGGGTTTTCTAGCATTTTTCAAAACTGAGTGGCAATTTTGCTTGTGTCATCTGGTTATTAAATGTCCTTTTGAACTGGCCTGAGAGTCTGGGGATGTAATAAATGTATATAAACTCTTTTCCAACTCTCCTGTGAAATCTCTCATTTCTCCTAAGAATTGAGCTCACCTCTGCTCTACTACTGTGGACTTTCTAGCTCCCAGTCACACGGCTTGGGCTGCCCATTCAAGGTTGTCCACTGTGGTGCTTTCCGTTTGTTCAGTGTCCCGCACTAGCTCAACATGCTCTCAGATTCCAGAGCTCTCACATGCCACGGTTCACATGGCTTCCATCCCAGGCTGCACCAATGCTGAGGAAGACTTCCCAGTGCCACAGTGGGACAACACTTTGCCAAACACAGCACAGAACGTTTCTCTTCAACTCTGATCACCATGTGGAATCAAGTTAGAATGGTATTTGCCATGTGATTTCATTCTAGAATCCAGGAAACCAGAAACACCATTCCAGGACTTGCTCTCACTTTCTCCCTCCCTCATTTTTCTCCCTAACCTTGAAAGGCCTTGGCTGTTGGAAGGAACTTTCTTTACATGATATGCTTGTTCTCTAAGAAGTGACATTTGGCAATCTTATTTCCTGGGTCTAACATGATAGGGAGGTTAGTGGGAGAGAAATGGATCTCAAAAGGAAGATATATCAGAAGGTATTTTTAAAATATTGCCCTGTTAATGTGTCACATTAATATTATTTGAGTAAACACACATTCACTGAGTACTTTCTAACGGTCAGCTGTAGTATTAAGCAACTAGTATTAATAATGACTCAGTATAACACCGAATAATAGAATATATACAGTAACTTTAGAAAAGTTACTCAATGTACAGAAGCATCAATACCATTATTACTTTTGCAAAACTGTGACAATACTATCTGGCTAACTAGTTTACTTTGGCTGAACAATGTGGTAAATCAGGGCATAAATTTTAGAATCCAAATATTAGAATCCAATCTCAGTTGTTCCACTTATTACCTATGTAATTTTGGGGAAGCCTATTTAAGCTTTTTGTCTTCAGTTTTCTCTTCTACAAAGTGATGATTAATACTAGACATAGCAATGAAAACACCTAACTCATATATTGCTGTGACATTCAGAAAGTAAATACTTGCACAATGCTTACTAAAGTGATTGATATATGTGTTCAATAAATGATTTGTCAAGTATTAAATGACACAAGTGAGCAAGAAAGAATGTAGTAATCACTACATTTTCTAAATCTAGTTTATTTTGCAATATTAATAATAAACTATCCACATCTACTTCTCCAATAATTCTCATTAAGCCAAGAAAGGTATTGAAAATTAATTTTCACAATAGATTTATGTGTCGATAACCCATAATCATCAAGGAATTCATACAAACCAAAACGCAAACATATAAGCATTACCAAAAATTTAAACTCATATCCAAATTATTTTCATAGTTCCAGTAACTCATTAAAGTAGACAAGGAGGAAAAAATGTTTTCTGGCAGAAGACGTCTTTCTCAGAACCCCAACTAAAGAGTCCCTTTGGCAGAATAAGCATATGTGACCATCTGAACATCCCATTTTGTGGAATATATTGGGATTGGCTTCCTGCCCTTTCCACTACTGAATTCCAGGCATGCTGTGAAGTTGAAGCAGATAAACTCAATGAAGGAAGTGCTGTGGAAGAGGAGTTGTTGGGGAAGGTCATCAAGAATCTGCCTTTTTGATTCCTGAGCTTGACCTGGCCAATTGGAGGCCCCTCACCCCGTCCCTGGTTTTGGAATGTGCTTTCTCTTGCATTATCCACTCCAGAAAGCTATCCCAGGGATACCCTCTTGAGAGGGTAATGTGATATTGAGACTATCTGGACTGGATACATAACTAAACCAAGTTAAAACTCCTGTATATTAACTATGAAGATTTAGCAGGCAGGTGCAGAGATCTACTTGTCTTTCAGCTGGCCAAGACAAGCCTCAAAAGTCCCCTTTGCTTATTATACCTGCCAACTTCCAGTAAAAAAAATATATAGTCTCTACCTTCCCTCCCTCAGCCCATTTTGGATTGAACCTGGAAAGCTCCCAAGGAGGTTGTGGCCCAACAGAACTGCTGAGTTTTATGCACCTGCCAAAGAGACCACCAAATGTAATGGGATCTATCTGGATGCCAACACAAACACACTCTGACCTTTCTTCAGCACTAGTAGAACTTGTCTGGATTTTGTAAAATCAGTTCATGATTATGCATGACCTTGGATGAGAAAATAACCGATAGCTTGTCCTGTTAAACCGCTGTTTTGGCAGAACTGGGTTTATGACAGAAAAATGAAGTCACTTCAGAATTGAGATGAACTCTAGAATCTTGCAGCAAGGAAGGAGGAAGGTTTCCTTTTTTTTTTAACCAAAAAAAAATGGTTCAATTGTCTTCGATTTTCCTTTTACAGATTAAAATGTAGGTCATTCTAATATTGTTTCCATTCATGATGCCTTCTCATTCAATTTGTTATTCCATCTCTTTCTTTTCCTTTTACTGTCCTCTTTCACTCTTAATACTTTCTAACCACTTTTTTTTTTTAATATTCCCCTGCATACCCTGAGTATTTTCACTGTAAACTCTTCCATATCAATCTCCCCCCACATTAACGCATCTAGTTTGATCACCGGACACACAAAAGAACATAACCACACACTCAGCCTTCTAGCAGGCATGGAAAAGATGCACACAGGTTGCACGAAAGACCAGGTGACTCAGTGAACTTAACAGCACCAAAGAAATTTAGGCTGCAAAGGGTCTATCTTAGTTTCCTTGCTCAATTTCCAGACTTTAATCTTTTATTGGTTTCTTGGCTATCAAATTGGATCATCAACATTTCAGAACGTTACTTATGCTATTATAATTTATAGCAAAGCCATTTTTTTATTTTATTTTATTTTTTAAATATATTTTTATTGATGTTAGAGAGGAAGGGAGAGGGAGAGAGATAGAAACATCAATGATGAGAGAGAATCATTGATTGGCTGCCTCCTACATGCCCCCTACTGGGGATGGAGCCTGCAACCCAGGCATGTGCCCTTGGCCGGAATCGAACCTGGGACCCTTCAGTCCGCAGGCCGATGCTCTATCCATTGAGCCAAACCAGCGAGGGCCATTTTTTTTTTTTTAAATAACTGTAGAATTTGTTACAGAAATAACACGGAAATGGATGAAAATGGCTTGTAGGTGGAGAGAAGCAGTGCTCTAATTCAGTCAACCTCAATTTTTTCATCTGTGCAATGGAGAAACTCTATACACCTCAGGGCATTTATTGCTCTGAATATTATTTCGCATGAGAACATTTAGAGAATGAATACTGGTTGCTATTTATTATTAACACAATCCTACCACTCAGAGATATTCATGCATTTTATAGGAAATATATACTTAAAATTATGAAGTTGTTCAATCTGGGACATTGAAAAAATATTGTGCTGAATTTTCTTGCACTAAAAACACATATGTAACTGATTGGCACCATATTGTATTGGAGTTTTGTGTAGGAAAAAACACAAGGCCAGCTCCACGCATCCTGGGTGATTAAATTTCAGGCATGATGAAAAGCTGTATCTAATGACAATACCAGTTGTGAAGCTAGGATTGAGCACCAAAACAAAACAAAACAAAAAGAGCAAACAAAATAAAGGGATGTTTGAAGATAGAAAGAAAAATAATGGGGGATTTTTTTAAATACAGCATTATTTCTTTGTCTTCTGCCAGTGTGCAAAATGTATGTCAAGCTCAATATTTGTTTTGAATGTCTATCTTTAGGAATTAACTATGAAGTATCCAGACTACCTCCTGAGACTTACTTTGTATAAGCAGAACTTTGTATTATTTGGGAAAGTGATGTTAGCTTAAAGCATATATATATATAT
>NW_006285997.1:7548194-7551811 GCF_000327345.1 Myotis davidii
TCGGCCCGATCTCCCAGGCCAAGGGACCCCACTGGTTCATGAATTTGTGCACCGGGCCTCTAGGTTTAAATATAATATAATACTGTATTTTCATTATTACCTTATGAATGGGAATATATTTTCTTTCTGAAAGCAATTTAAAAAAATATTTTTATTCATTTTTAGAGAGAAAGGAAGGAAGAGAGAGAGAGAGAGAGAGACAGAGAGAGAGACAGAGAGACAGAGAGAGAGAGAGACAGAGAGAGAGAGAAAGGTATATCTCCAACGAGAAAGCCAATGTTTTACAAATAAAAGAAGGGAGTATTTACTTTCTCCACTAGAACAACATAGAAGGTTTGCCATCAACTTTAGTGACTCTACACTGTCTTCAAGATAAAAGACTGCCTATAAAATCAAATGCTTTGCCTGGCCAGTGTAGCCCAGTGGTCAAGTATCAACCCGTGCACCAAGAGGTCACCAGTTTGAGTCCCTTGATCCCCTGTCAGGGCACATGCCTAGGTTGTAGGCTCAGTATGAGGAGTCCAGGAGGCAGCTGATCAATTTTTCTCTCTCATCTATATTTCCATCTCTCCCTCTCCCTTCCCCTCTTCCTAAAAACCAATAAAAGTATATTTTTAAAAAATCAAATGCTTTTTAATTTTATTGCTTTATGGTCTGACCCCACCTAATGTCCCATCCTCAACTCACATAACTCCCTATCCTCTGCTCAAGCCACACACAATCTCAAAGTACCTATTTCTCTCTTTCTTGGTGCTTGTGATGGTTAGCTCTCTTCCTGGAACCCATCTCATACTTAGGCTTTAGATATAAACTTTTTGTTTTCCCCTCAGATGCTTGTTTCCAAAAGCATTTCATCTAAGAAATTTGGCCATCTGCCAATCACCTTTCAAAATTTAGTCCACGCTTCACATGGAAATACAAGGTACCCGAAATAATTGAAATAAGAAGAGCAAAATTTAAGAACTGACAACTTCCACAAAGTACAAAACTCACTACAGAGTTACAGTAATCAATGCAGTGTGGTATTAGCATAAGAACAGACACATAAATCAATATGAATAAAATTGAGAATTAAGAAATAATTGTATACAGCTATGCATAATTGATTTTTAAAAAGGATGACAAGACACTCTATGGAAAACAATAATCTTTTCAACAGATTGTACTAAAACAACTTGATATCCACAAGCAAAAAAATGAAGTTGGACTCCTAAATCACACTATTTCTATAAATTAATTCCAAATGAAGCAAAGCACTTACTAATTGTCAATATACATTTTGAATTATATTTACCAAAGTCATTCCTATCCCATGTGTTACTCCTTGTTTAATGAAGATAAAATAAAATGATTAGAGATTTAGTAATAATTGTGAATATCATGCTACACATTTAAAACTCTTAAAAGGCTAAAACCAATTCTCTTTGTTAGTTAATTATAGACTGTTTAATAGTGATGTGTTGAGGTTACTTCTCTTTCAGAAAACCTCAGTGTTTACATTTTAACATATTTCCTTATTAGTTTTAATCATTTTTCTTCCAAGACAATATTATCCTAAAAATGACATTCTTTTTCTTTTACCTCTGAATTTAGGGTCTATCCAGATGGGCAATGGATACTCGAGGAAAGGAATTTTTTTTTTATTTCTTTAAATATATTTTTATTGATTTCAGAGAGGAAGGGAGAGGGGGAGAGAGATAGAAACATCAATCATGAGAGTGAATCATTGACTAGCTGCCTCCTCCACGCCCCCTACTGGGGATTGAGCCTGCAACCCGGGCATATGCCCTTGACTGGAATTGAACCAGGGACCCTTCAGTCCACAGGCTGAAGCTCTATCCACTGAGCCAAACCAGCTAGCGCAGGAATTCTTAATCTGGTTTCCATAGGTCCACAGGGGAGTTTATTTAAAGACATTTCTTCTAGGGGATCCATGAAGCCTCTGAAATTACAGGCAATTTTTTAAAGATTTTTTGTCCAGTTCTTTGGAAAGAAGATACATTTCTCAAAGCTGTCAGCACCTCAGGTAATGATTGCCACTTATTTTTTCTGCCCATCATCATTAATAACAGCCACGCTTTTGTGCAGAGTAGTGTGGTCGTAGTACCGAGCTAGACACCATAACAAATTAAAGACAGATGGAAGGCATCATTCAGAGACTCAGGTCTTTAATTGTCAATTGAGTAGATAAGTCTTCTACTTCTTCATTTTTATACACAACAGAGTAGAGTGCAGTCTTGACCTCCAGGATCCCTTCTAGTGCCAGAACTCTAAACCCATAAATCATTAGTCACATACAGCAGGGAAGTTAAAGAGAGAGGAAAAATAAACAACATAGGGCCTTTGGGAACCTTTCACACTGCACTCAGCCAACAGAACCTCACAACTCCAAGCTGAAAGAGACTTAAAGCAGGATCACCAGCCCAACCCCCTCATTTCCTACAGGCTCTCTATCTTTTGATTAGTGGTTGCAGTCAATGTGTCATGTGACTGCCACTGTTTCCTGCTCTGACTCTGAGATTTACCTTATCCTCCTAAAGTCTGCTGGAAAATGGCTTTGAACTACAAGTCAGCGCATTATACCAGTACAGTTGTTGGTTCCACTATACTGCCAGAGGGTGTTTCGGGGACTGCTTCAAACACCTCCTGCCCTATTTCTAATTGCCACCCTTGAACTCTGTACAACACCAAGGTGGTTACCCTGCTTCCTTCCCTCCTTTCTCTGTAGCATCTCATCTAACCCAATCAGGGTAATGACTCACTAACTTCCTTGAGCCTACCTCCCTCTTCACCTCAGTTGACTTGGCAGTGCTAAGGCTCATTCTGAGAACAGGTGTGGGACCAATCCAAATTTGTTTGAGGGGAACCCAGGGAAGTTTTGTACTTGAAGGGGGTCAAAGTTTTGCCTTTTTGCATATTTATTTTAACCTGTTTATTAAGAAACAGAAGACTCAAAAAGAATGTTTGGGACCCCCCCACCACCACCACCACCACCACTACCGCCCAAGAGATTCAGATGAAAAGACTGGTCCTAGGGAAGAAATCTTAGGTTATTCATCTTAGGCTGATTTGAATTAAATATGGCACCTAACAGGGACCTGTTAGCTAGATCACCCCCTGTGTCCCATTGGGGCAAAAACTGACCTACCATGTTTGTTCTGCCCTTCAACTATCTCTAAATTGCTTACTTCCTTTGAAATCTCAGATCCTGTTTCCCCATTTTTTTCCCCTCTGTCCAAAATGACCTATATACACAATTTACTTCACTGTCTTTGGAGTTTTCATCTTATATGAATTACCTGTCCACATGTATTAAAATTTCATTTTCTCCTGTTAATCTACTGTATGTCATTTGAATTATGGGAGTAAAGGTATTATTTTTCAGCTCCCACACGCTTCTGCCCACTTGGCAGTGACAGGGACTCACCTGGTACTTGGAACCCTTTGTACCAGTTCCAGGGACTCACTTGCTGGGTTTTTTGTTTGTTTGTTTGTTTTGTTTTTCTTTTTTTCTTTCTTTCCTTTTTTCCTTGTTTTTTCTGTCTCTCCTAAATTGGTGACCTGGCCAGCACCTCTGTTGCTATAAATCCGGGTCCCTGTTATACTTTTTATAATGT
>NW_006285997.1:7560924-7562903 GCF_000327345.1 Myotis davidii
ATTAAGAACAAGAAGACTCAAAAAGAATGTTTGGGACCCCCCCACCACCACCACCACCACCACTACCGCCCAAGAGATTCAGATGAAAAGACTGGTCCTAGGGAAGAAATCTTAGGTTATTCATCTTAGGCTGATTTGAATTAAATATGGCACCTAACAGGGACCTGTTAGCTAGATCACCCCCTGTCTCCCATTGGGGCAAAAACTGACCTACCATGTTTGTTCTGCCCTTCAACTATCTCTAAATTGCTTACTTCCTTTGAAATCTCAGATCCTGTTTCCCCATTTTTTTCCCCTCTGTCCAAAAATGACCTATTACACAATTTACTTCACTGTCTTTGGAGTTTTCATCTTATATGAATTACCTGTCCACATGTATTAAAATTTCATTTTCTCCTGTTAATCTACTGTATGTCATTTGAATTATGGGAGTAAAGGTATTATTTTTCAGCTCCCACACGCTTCTGCCCACTTGGCAGTGACAGGGACTCACCTGGTACTTGGAACCCTTTGTACCAGTTCCAGGGACTCACTTGCTGGGTTTTTTGTTTGTTTGTTTGTTTTGTTTTTCTTTTTTTCTTTCTTTCCCTTTTTCCTTGTTTTTTCTGTCTCTCCTAAATTGGTGACCTGGCCAGCACCTCTGTTGCTATAAATCCGGGTCCCTGTTATACTTTTTATAATGTCCTCATGGGAACTGGGCCCTGCTGCAGAACCCCGATCCTGGGTTTGCCCCAAATTCCTGGCTTCTTTCCATCTGCAGCTGCTGTCCTTTCCTGTTCTATCCCACAGCAGATAAACAGAAAGCCAATGCCTTTAGTAGGTGTTCACAGAAGATGTAGAATCACAGACAAAAAAAGGCAACAATTTAAAGTTAAATATTAATCATCACTATCCTTAAAAATGGATCATATCTTTCCCGTTACCCGGACTTTTTTTCAAGTCATGTCCTCCCTTAACCTGTTCTAACCATTCTGCAAATTTCAGAAGCTTTCTTCCTTCTCTAGCTTCAACCACAGAATCACCCTCCTCACATAGTTTTGTGCATTTCAGAATCTATCTATGAGCTTTACCATGCAGACATTGTGAATGCCCAGTTTCTGCTATGAAGTGCAAGGATGAATTTATTAGGCAAGATTCTATTCCTTTCTCTCACAGAGCTGATACCAGGGCTAGGGTGTCAGGTTCTTCCCAATTATACCTACATGGACAAAGTAATAACATTATCAAGTCATAAGCCAAAAAAATTAGTTAAACCTGAGCAGAAACAGACTCATGAGCTACCATAATAGTTGCTGTACTTAGCATTTTGTGTTTTTCTTCTTGATAAAGGTGAAAATAGAAGCATGCTGCAGTTGATCCCTTTCTGAGATTATATATATACTAGGGGCCCGGTGCATGAAATTCGTGCACTGGGTGTGTGTGTGGGGGGAGTGTCCCTCAGCCCAGCCTTCCCCCTCTCACATACTGGGAGCCATCAGGCGTTGCCCCCCACCCCCCTCCAATCGCAGGATCGGCCCCTTGCCAAGGCCTGACGCCTCTGACAGAGGTGTCAGGCCTGGGTAGGGGACCCTCATTTCCCCCCATCACTGGTTCTGCCCCCAGCCCAGGCCTGATGCCTTTGGCCCAAGCGTCAGGCCTGGGCAGGGGACCACCAGACCCCTCCGATTGCTGGCTCTGCCCCTTGCCCAGGTCTGATGCCTCGGCCAGAGGCGTAGACCCCCATCACCATCCGATCGCCTGATTGGCCCCTTGCCCAGGCCTGACGCCTCCGCCAGAGGTGTCAGGCTTGGACAGGGGAACACCATCTCCCCCCGATCACTGGATCTGGTCCCCGCCCAGGCCTGAGGCCTCTGGCCCAGGAATCACGCCTGGCCAGGGGACCCCCATCTCCCTGTGATAGCTTGCTCCACCCCCCGCCCAAGCCTGATGCCTCTGACCCAGGCTTCAGGCCTGGGCAAGGGGACCATCATATCCCCCCC
>NW_006285997.1:7563872-7565347 GCF_000327345.1 Myotis davidii
AGGCGGCCCTGGGGGCTCTTAGCTCCCGCCTGGGTTTCCGATCACTGTCAGTGGCAGGGGGCTTCTTCCTGCCTTCCCTTTGGCCTCCCTGCATTGTGCCTACATATGCAAATTAAGTGCCATCTTTGTGGTCAGTTAACTGCCATCTGAGTTGGCAGTTAATTTGCATATAGCCCTGATTAGCCA
The DNA here is from genome assembly GCF_000327345.1 of Myotis davidii. Lineage (NCBI taxonomy): Eukaryota > Metazoa > Chordata > Mammalia > Chiroptera > Vespertilionidae > Myotis > Myotis davidii. The sequence goes on from NW_006285997.1 coordinate 7,564,059, forward strand.
ATGAAAAGGGTAGCTCGTAGGCCAATTACCATTTTTCTCTTTTATTAGTTTAGATTATGACAATAAAGTCAAAGAAGCTGTTTTTGTAATTTCCTCTTGTATGAACTTGCTAGGGCTGCTATAACAGAGTCCTATAGACTAGGTGGATTAAATGAAATAAATTTATTATCTCTTAATTCTGGAGGCTAGGAATCCAAGATCAAGATGTCTGTAGGGTTGGTTTCTTCTGAGGACTCTCTCCTTGGCTTGTAGATGGGCATCTTCCCCTGTGTCCTAATTTCTTCTTCTTAGAAGGACATGCATTATATTGGTTGGGGTCCATGCCAAAGCACTCATTTTAACTTAAGTACCTCTTTAAAGACCGTATCTCCAAATATGGCCTGAGGCTTAATACTTAAACATATGAATTGGAGGTGGGAGATACAGTTCAGCCCATAACACCACCTGTCAAAATATAAACTAGATTCCATGGTCAAATCTACTGGAGAAGCTTAGTTTGGCCAGGTCATCCAAATGCCTGTTATTTTACATAGTTATTCATATCTACCCCATTTATTCTCACAAGTGTCCTGGTTGGTCTGTGTATTATATAAATACCCCAAGCCTAAAGAAATATTCTTGGTTTTGTCCAGTTTTTTTCCTAGTATAGCAAAAGCCAACCCAGGAACATCAGACATCACTCTGAGTCAGGTTACTGAATTATGAACTGGCCTGTGCTTAATAGTTATTTTAATATTAAGTTTAAATTTACTGAACTTATTAAATAATATTTATCAGTTTAATATTCATCATGGATTCCAAGTTTTCTTGGAATATTAAAATGACGGAGACTTTTATAGAGATACCATAGTAACCACGTAAGTGTGCTGTGGAGCAGACGGAAATTTCAGCGATCTGTACTCCAGAAATGATTGCCTAAAGCACATTATCTTTTTAACCTACTGCTTGAAAATGTAAATATCTGTATTATCTTAAACACTGTCACTTTATCATTTTTCACAGGATAAAATTGCATTTTCATTCTGTCACTAAAATGGGGAAAACCACCTGAGGGACTAGTTAAAGGCTGTTTAAGAGTTCCGTTCATATTTGAGTTTCAAAAAAACACACACAGATTTTGAAGATGGTTAGCAATGAACTGGAACAGATCATGCTGAGGAAAAGATTAGCTGAAATACACTGATTTTCTAGACTGTAGACGACACAAAAAATTCAATTATAAATCTAATTACAACTTTAATTGTTAAACAATCAACCGGACTACTTTTTAGTTGCTGGGTGTTTTGCTT
>NW_006285997.1:7565411-7580758 GCF_000327345.1 Myotis davidii
CATCACCAGGTGACCTGGCAGCCCTGCTCTTTTCTACTTTTTCTATTAGTGCTTTTTACATCACAAGCAGCTAAAAATGTGCAAGAGCTGAGGCACAAACCATACATCTCGATGTAGGGGCATAAACCTAAGATAGAGGGTAGAAGGGAGAGGGGCAGGGGTGGCAGGCCAGCAATCCTACAGTATGCTTGACTGAATAAGAGTCCTTTAGCTCCTCTGAAAATGAGCTCATGGTAAATGCATTTGGGGAATTTTCCAAACTACAGTGCTTTGGGAATTTTTAAAACCCATCACAATAATAATAGGTTGAAAAATTCTATAACAAAGAAATCTTTTTAGCTTAGTTTAACCCTCCATTTCTTTAATAAATTTGCCGAATATAATTTTGCAAGTGTTACTCAAAAGTCTGTAACTTAATTGTCTTGAATTAATCAGAAAGTTAAGGAGAAAGAAAAAAGAAAGAAGGAAGGTTTTTAGGAGTCCCGTGACCAATACAAAGCCATAGGCATTTAATAATCACATGGGTGATATACATGTAAGTCACAATCTTTGTGAATATACAGGTGGCATCATTATATGTTGAAGTGTGATGGAAAGAGTTTATTACCTTGCTTATTTTTACTAGACAAAGCTAATTTTACATGCAAAAAGGATACTGAAGCCTGGAGTTTGGCTTATTACAAAAGCAGTCCACGTTCACACTTCTTAAATGTCTAACACTGAGATGGTTATATCTAACAAAAAAAAAACAACAAAACAAAACCAAACACACACACACATAATATTACAAAGATTTAATTTTTCAATTCTCACTGGAAGATTTAGGGCTGAGTGGCTGTGGATAACCAAAACAAAAGAACACATTTTTTCATCCAGGATGCATCTCTCAGATGAAATTGTATGAGACTGAAATTTACAATGCCAGCAGCTTGAAGCAAATGCAATAACACTTTAAAGTAGCATTACAAGATTTATTTTTACGTACTTAAAATTCAAAAACTCTTCAGAGGATACTGGAAATGGAAAATGTTTACTTTAGAAGCACTCGACTATGTTTTGGTTCAACACTAAACTGTAAAAGAATTCATGAAGCATACCCAACATGTGGTTCTTAGTCTGCTTTTAAATAGATTTTAAATAATTCAAGTGGTAGAAAAAGAAAAACAGTCTTTAATTATCCAAGATTATGTACAAAAAAGGTCTCATGGATGATCTAAAACAGTAGATACCCACCAAATGTTTTATAAAATCACTTTGTTTTAGGAACTTACTCTGCAGCTCTCATCCAATAGAACTTCCTTTAATGATGAAAATCACTAACGTAACCACAAGTGGCTACTGAACACTTTTAATGTGGCTAGTATAAGTGAATTTTTTTTTATTTTAATTAATTTTATTTAAAATCAAATAGCCACATCTGGCCAGTGACTACTTCAAGGTATAGTGCAATTCTAGACCTTCTAATTTACAACCAAGAATGGAGTTAAAGCAAATTTTTGGTAGTAGACATACTGATGTCCTGTCCAGATTCTCCATTCTCTCAATGGAGAGCTGAAAAGTATATATCCATATCTTGATTTATTTAGCTATTTTCCAGTTAAAGTTTAGATCTATTTTATAGTAAATCTGAAGTAAAACTATAAAGAAACAAAACATTTTTACTATAATAGGTTTTGCAAAAGAAAAAACAGAATACATAAATGTCAAATGCTGTATTTCAAATATATATGACTATATAATCATATATATAATTAAGTTTATATTAAAATTAATAGAAAACTTCTATATAGGTGATGAGCACACCTTAGTTGACATTGGATAACACATTTTAGAATTTTTATAGTTACCTAAAATAAATTAGTTATATGTGAATGATTGAAAACTATTTAGGAAGCAAATGATTGTTACTAAAATTTAATAGTATATTATTGGATGCTATTAATTTAGGGAATCAAAGCAAGATTGTTGAAGGGACCAAGAGACTAATATAAGCAATTTTATGCCAACAAATTGGACAATCTAAAAGAAATAGACACATTCCTAGACACATGCAACCTACTAGGACTGAGTCATGAAGAAATGGGAAATCTGAACTGACAAATTGCTAGTAAGGAGATTAAATCAGTAATCAGAAACCTCCCAACAATGAAAGTGAAGGACCAGATGGCTTAATTCTAACAAACCTTTACAGAAGTAGTAACAGCCCTAACCGGTTTGGCTCAGTGGATAGAGCTTCGGTCTGCGGACTGAAAGGTCCCAGGTTCGATTCCGGTCGAGGGCATGTGCCTTGGTTGCGGGCACATCCCCAGTAGGAGGTGTGCAGGAGGCAGCTGATCGATGTTTCTCTCTCATCGATTCTAACTCTCTGTCCCTCTCCCTTCCTCTCTGTAAAAAATCAATAAAATATATTAAAAAAAAAGAAGTAGTAACAATCCTTCTCAAACTTTTTCAAAACAAAAAAGAGGACGGAAACTTCCAAACTCATAATGTCAGCATTACACTGAAAAAAAAAAAAAAAAAATGAAGGAAAGGAAATCACGGGCCAATATCCCTGATTGACACAGATGCAAAAATCCTCAACAACATAATAGTAAACAGAATTCAGAAGTACATTGAGGACAATACACCATGAGCATATTAGATTAATTCATGGATTCAAGGATGGTTCAACATATGCAAAGCAATGTGATTCACTACATTAACAGAAAGAAAGATAAAATCACATGATCACCTCAATAGATACGAAAAAGATATGCTATTACAGTTAAAAAATAATAATAACAACTCTCAAAATTAAACATCCTTTACGATAAAAGAAATTTGAAACAAATTGAGTATAGAGGAAACATGACTCAATGTAACCCACTATATTAAATATGACCATATAATGTATGACAAGCCTTAGCTAACATTATAATCACTATTGGAAAGCTAAAAGCCTTTCCTCTAAGATCAGGAAAAACAAGAATGTCCACTCTGACCACTTTTATTCAACATAAGACTGAACATCCTGGCCTAAGCAATTAGGCAAGAAAGAAAAATAAAAGGCATCCAAATCAATATGAAAGAATAAAAATTGTCTCTGTTGCAGATGACATATATGTATTTCCAAAAAACACTTCCCCAAAAATATTAGAAATCATAAACAAATTCAGTAGAGTTGTGAAATACAAAATTAATATACGAAAATATGTTGTGTTCCTATATAAGAACAAACTATTGGAAAGAGAATTTAAGAAAACAATCCAATTTACAATAGCATCAATAATAACAAAATATTTGGGAATAAATTTATCCAATGAGGTGAAATGTCTGTACATTGAAAACTATAAAATGTTGATGAAAAAACTGAAAAAGACACAACTAAATGTATAAATGCCCCATGTGTTTGGATTAGAAGAATTAATATTGTTAAAATGTCCAAAATACCCACAGCAATCTACATATTCAATGAAATCCCTATAAAAACTCTAATGGCATTAGAATTTCAAATGAAATACAAAATACAACTTTAAAATTAATAAAGAATGAAGAATGAACTACAAATAACTCAAAGAGCCAAAGCAACCTTGAAGGAAAAAGAAAAGATAAAGGCATTACATTTCCTGATTACAAATTAAATTTCAAAACAAACCAAATAGTATATTCTATACAATAAAGAGCTAATATGCAAAGGGTCATCACACCCTCACGCCCTCATGCCATAACGGCTCAGACACTCAACACTGGGGAGAGAGGAATGGGGACCAGCCAGGCTGTGGCTTGGCAGAGGGACAAACCACCTGCCCTGCAGTCCTGGGCACCAGCGTCTGTGCCTGTGGCCTGGGAGAAGGACAAGCCGCCTGCCCCACGGTCCCGGGTGCCTGTGGCTGTGGCCTATGTGAAGCCGCCCGTCCATGGCCCCCTGCAGCTGCGGGCAGTCTGGGCAAAGCTTGCTTGAGTCCTGGGTGCCTGCGGCCAGCCAGAGAGAAGGAAGCCCAGGTCCCAGGTGCCAGCAACTGGTTGGAGGAGGGAATCCTGGTTCCTGGGTGTGGGTCAAGGCAGAGGTGGTTGGGGGCCATCAGGCCAGCAGGGGAGCAGTTAGGGGCAATCAGGCCAGTCGGGAACAGTTAGGGGAAATCAGGCAGGCAGGCAGAAGGGTTAGGGGTAATCATGCAGGCAGGCAGTGGTCCAGGATTGCAAGAGGCAGTTGGACAACCCCCGAGGGGTCCCGAATTGGAGAGGGTGTAGGCCAGGCTGAGGGACCTCCCATCCTCCACCCCTCCCGCACGAATTTTGCGCACTGGGCCTATAGTCTATCTACACTAATAAAAGAGAAACATGCAAATTGACTGTCCCTCCACTATGCCCACTAGCCAATCAGATTGAGTATGCAGACTACTCCAACAAAGATGGCAGTTAATTTGCATAGGCAGGCATGGAACGAAGACTGAAGACAGCATAGAAGGAAGCCAAGCACTGCATAAGGGAGCAAAGTGGTGGAGAAGGGAGGCAGCCAAGGCAGCGCACATGGGATCAGAGCCGAGGCAGCCACAGGAAGCCCTATTATTGTAGGTATCTTTCTGCAATGAGCCTCTAGTATATATATAAAAGCCTAAGTGACCATTACAACCAGCTGGTAGCTATGACGCGCACTGACCACCAGGGGGAAGATGCTCAACACAGGAGCTGCCCGCTGGTGGTTAGTGCACTCCCACAGACAACCTCCAGCAGCCAACCAACCTTCGGCAGTACCTCCCCCCAGCCAGCCCAGATTGGCCCTGATTGCCGACCAGGTTGAGGGACCCCACCCATGCATGAATTCGTGCACCAGGCCTCTAGTTATTAGATAAAAAACAGACACATAAATCAATAACACACAAAGAGAGACCAGAAATAAAACCATGCATATGTGTTAAATTAGTTTAGGACAAAAGTGTGTGGGCTATGAAATAAAAAGTTTAGTCTCTTCAATAATGAACAAGATAATTACCAAATTTTACTTTACTATCTGCTCATGTACAAACAGTCTAATTTGACCCTATAATGAAACGTTTAAACATGTCCATACATTTTGAACAAAATGGAACCCTACCCAAATCCTCCTCCTAGAACTTGTTCACTAGGGTATTTAAAGGTGCACAACTTCAGCTGACACTGAAGTTCTTTTCCAGGTGTTCAATTTGACCTGGGGCAGCTCAATCAAAACTTATTCTTAGTGGGAATTCTCAGAAAATGAGAGATATGGATTTTTCTGGCAAATGGTTATGCAAACTCCAGAACTTCAAATCTCCCTGAGAGCAAGTCAAATTCTAGCAACAACAATATTTGTGACAAATATAAAAATAAATAAATGGTTGTAGAAAAGTCGATACTTACATGCAGAAGAATAAAACTGGACTACTACTTAATCCAACCAACAAAAAATCAAATCAAAACAGATTAAAGATGTGAAGATAACACATAAAACCATGCAACTACTAGCAGAAAACATAGGGATTAAGTACATTGGTCTTAATACTATTTTTTTTTGGGGGGGGGGGATTTGACACACCAAAAACAAAGGAAACAAAACCAAACATAAGCAATGAGATTACATCAAACTAAAACTCTACTGCACACCAAAGGAAACGATCAACAAAATGAAAAGGTAGCATGTGGAATGGGGAAAAAAAATTGAAAACCCCTATCTGATAAGGGTTTAATATCCAAAATATGCAAATTCTAGCCCTTGTTAAAATGTCTACTATCAACAATTCAAAAGAAGCACATGCTGATGAGGATGGGGAGCAAGAGGAATTCTTTACACTGTTGGTGGGCATGTAAATTAGGACAGCCCTATGGAAAACATCATGAAGTTACCTTAACAAATTACCATATGATCCAGCAATTCCACTTCCGTGTATATATCAAAAGGCAATGAAGTTATTATTTCAAATAGATGTCTGTACTCCTATACTCATGGCAGCATTATTCCTAATAGCCAAAGTATGAAAAGCTCCCGTGTGCCAGTCAACAGAGGAATGAATGGATAAGAAAAATATCGTATACAAAAAGTATTCAGCTTAAAAAACAAAAACACGGAAAAAATCTGCTATTTGCAACACTGTGGATGAAACTGGAGGGCATTATGCTAAGTAAAGCTAAGTGAAATAAGCCAGGCAGAGAAGAAAAACACTATAGAGTATCACATATATTTGGATTAAAAAAAGAAAAAGAAAAAGAAAAAAGTTGAACTTACAGAAACAGAGTGTAATGGTGATTGCCATAGTAGAGTTGGGGGAAGAGGTATAAGGATAATCTGGCAAAAAGGAACAAACTTTTACTTTACAATAAGATTAGGATCTGAGGATCTAACGTATAACATGGTGACTATAGTTGAGAATATTGTAAGGTATAGTAGAAATTTTCTATGAGAGTAGAACTTAAGTGTTCTCTTACATATAAAATAATACTGTGAGATGATGGATTTAATTCAATGGTGGAAAGTCTTCACAATTTATACATATATCAAAACATAATGTTGTAAACTTAAAATATATTACTCCTATATTTGTCAAGTATCACTCAATAAAGCTGAAAAATCATTAAAAATTAAAAAAATAAAAGTAGTTAATGAAACTCTTAATTACCTTGACTTACTTAGGGAGAATTAAACAATAAATAGAGCATGGCATTTCCCTATGTGGAAAATTTTTATATAGTCACTATATAACTAAGTACTAATTTTTAGAATGGTTTGGTATAATACAGATTACTTTCTGCCACTAGCTAGAAAATAAAAATTTACTTTAGAAATTTACATCCTAGTTTCTGAAAAACATCAACAAAGGATACTTTAGGATTCACTATTTTTTGGAAATGAACTTCTTAAGGCATTGATACTTAATACATAAGATAATGAAAATTATATGTAACACATTCTAATACTGAAAACCCATTCTTCATAATAAATAGTTAAGAATTTTTTTTAAAAGATTGCTATTTTTTGTTGCCTTTATCATTTGACAGTGAATATAAAAACAGGCTGTGTTGACTTTTATTAAGTTTACATGTGACAACAGTTGTACTAATGATATTTTTCTCTAAGAAAAGTTTGTGAACAATAATATCTGATACTGTAGCTATTTATAGTTCCTGACCTTAGCAGACAAGAAAGCATGAAAACTGGCTGGGAAAAGTAAAATTAGTTATATTCATCATCATGATTTATTATTTCTCAAGTTCATTCCTGTTCTTTTATGCTATTTTAGCTGGCATTTTCTACTCAGCTATTGTCAGTTCCTTGAAAAGATGGTTGTATTAATGATTGCAACAATAATTTAAATCTTTGAAAAAGACAATTAGATGATTATACTTTCTAAAGTTTAAAGCTATTAAATAAAAAGGTTTATAAAGTTGGGAAAATGACACAGTTTTGAATCTTTTTCACTAAAATAATCTTCATAATTTTGAGATTGAAAAAACAAGTCCTTTTGTACTTGCTGTTTTCCCTTACATTTTTATTTAGTTAAATAATTGTTCAATTAATTTATTTTGTTATATGCAATTTCCATTACTATAGATAAATGTACAAAACGGTACTTTGAGAGAATATTGAAAATTGCATGTGATTCAATCTAAATTTGTTCTGATTTCATATTGATACAGTCTAAACCTGTAGGCAAGCTTTATAATTTTACCATTATACCTCACCTTCAATGTTACCCTCGAGCATGTATTGACAGTAGCAGAAAAACAACTGAAGCTAAACTTTGTTCAGCAATTGATTTGGATCATTTGTCTGCTGATATCACACCAAATGCAACTTATTTTCATAAATCTCAATGAACTCAGTTATGCATGGTAGATGCAAAATAAGATTGTTTCATATGTTGTATGAATATCTAACCACTATGCTGTATACCTGAAACTAATATGATATTGAATGTCAACTGAAGTTGAAAAATAAAAATTAAAGTAAAAAGAAACTGCAGCTCCAAGGTGGAGTCACTTGCACCCAGGAGAGCAAACCAAGACTTACTGTAATTGCACTTGCATCCCCTCCCAGGAATGTGATCCTAAACCAGTCAGTTTAGAAATCCCTGATGGAGACCAAGGAGGTATCTGCCTGATAAGAACTCTACCTCCCTTCCCCCAAAGAAAGGTACCTTGCCTGAAAAACAAAACAAAACTAAACAACAAAAATAAACAAACAAGCAAACAAACAAAAAAACACCTTTCTTTTCTTTTACTAATAACTAGCTTGTCCTGCCCAGGTTCTACCCCTAAAAAACTTTCCGTTTTATGAATTCTCTGAGCACCTCTCTGTTTACTGTGGACACTACAGTTCATGGGTCATTTAATAAAGCCAATTAGATTTTTAAATTTACTAATTGATTTTGTTCAATAACATTTTATTCATTGCGATGAAAATGCATTGAAGCATCATTTCTTTTTTAAGCAATGGATTTTAGCATCCTCTTAGAATCAACATGGACCTCAGTGGAAACTTGATTCCTAAGCAGATAGAGTGCGTGTTTAATTTAAAGAACATTCTGAGTGACTAATGTACTAACTGACACACATTTCATATGAACAGTAGTCACTCAAAAAATGTTCTTTAAAAGGAGACATTGATACAATCAATTGAAAATTTCCCTGTTTGAGATAAAACACACACACACACACACACACACACACATATGGAGCAGCATAGAGAGGGTCGCTGGGGAAAAATATTTTCAACAATAAAGATACATTTTTTAAAAATTAGAATTTTGAAAGGAATGCTGTGATTTTAAATAAGCCCTTTTCTTAATATGTTGTGAATTAAACTTTCTGAAAAAAAATATGTAAACAGCTTAACAATGAGCAATGGTTCCAAGAAAGCTGAACAATATTGCATATAAATCTAAAGCCTTTATGACATATACAAGAACCACCCGTTACCTTAAAGTAGTAAAAATATGGATACTTTATTGTTTTCTCACCAATTGATGAGGCATTTCTGCTGTGAATATCTAGTATTTGCTTTGACAACTAGGCATATATTTATATTTTCTGCTGTTCTAGTTGGGGAATAGTTTAACATTGTCTCAGTTGATTTAATATCAACTCCAGTCAGCCTTTAGACATTTGTCAAGGTAACTGGACCAAGAACACCTAGTGAAGACTTGTCACAAATTACACTGATATTCTTTAACGGTCTTGGTTGGCAGAGAGGATGTTGAACAGACAGTACATAAACAACACAGATCCATTGAACTATAACACTGGGAATATTAAATAGGCTCTGCTGTTTGATACCCTCCACTAGAGTAAAACCACTGAAAATTCTGACTTTCCTCTCTAGAATTTAAAGCAAAGAAAAACAACAACAACAAGTACAAACAAACAGGATTATAACAAATACAGACACAGAGATGAAGCATTAAATTGGGATGGATTTCAGGAAATAGTGGATCTGGAGAATTAAGTCTAAGTCAAGATGAAGTATCTTGAATTTCAATTAACTAGTGGTCCATAGATTAGCTGGGCAATTGTCTGGAGATAGTACTAGCATTAAAATCAACTCTGTAGACAACAGAATTTCAGAAGGTAAATTATTAAAGCAAGTGCATGGAAAGCATTTATAACTCCGATTACTATTTTTAGTCCTTCAGATAGAAGACAAACTTAGTGCTAGAAATTGGAAAAGAATTTTCTTTTCCACTTTCAATATAGACCAAGTAGAATACTTCTTCCTTTTAAGATATCCATTTCTTACCTTCCTATTGTTATGCTCACCCATATCTTTCTGATTACCACTTTGTTTTGAGCCTCACCCTATGTAGCTGTTTGATTAATAATTTTAGCCAAGTACATTTGGATTAGAACTGATCACTGGTGTTACAATTATGGTCAGTTACTGTAAATATCAGTTTTTAGGACTTATTTACCTGCGTCCCTCGGTAGCATTTTCAAGTTTCTTGTGCTTCAAGCTGAGAATAGCACTGTGCTACATGTCAGTTAATATTCTCAAATTCCAAGTTTCTAGATGAGATTTGCTTGGGATATAATTTAAAGTAGCTGAAAACTTGTAGCAAATTGGTAAAAGCAGTCATGATGCACTTTTATTTTAAACATTTAATCCTTGACATAGTTGATAACATATCATAGAAATTAAGATAATAAATTTGACTTTTGATATCCTAACACCTTAATTAGAATTTCAAAACTTTTTGAATCAATGGATTGTCTGCTATTTCGTTTGGCAGAAAAGATGAGAGAGAATTGAGAGGAGCCTTTCAGGAGAAAAGAAAAATCATATATTTTGCCAACAAACCTATCATGTGTAAGTGCTTATACAAACTTTTTTAAAAATGAGTTTTAATGAGGTTCATTAAAATCAGGGTATAGCCCAGGATAAGAATAATCGAAGAAAATTAGCCATGTTAACAGAACAAGTTATTCACTCAACAAATATTTACTGAGAGCCCACTAAGCACAAAAATTGGGTTGAGGATCCAAAACACACGTTTCTAAGTCCTGATTGAGGTGGAAACGACAAAATTAAACGCAGCAATAGAAGATGAGATCACAAAGTTTACGTAAGTAGCCCCAGTGGTAGATAAAGAATGTATTTCTGAAGTTTAGTGGTTCTCAAAGCTCAGTTGTATCAGAATTTACTGGAGGGTCTGTTAGGACGAAGAAGGTGGGCCTCTCCCTCAAAGTTTCTATATCAATCTGGGGTGGAGCTTGAGGTTTTGCATTTCCTTCCTAACTATCTGTAGGCTGCAGATATAGATACAGGTATAGATATTCCTCTTTCTTAATTTTGAATAAAATAAAGCTCAGAAAAGATAATAGGCAAACTGAAGCTAAAGACTTGTTTTTGTTAAAAAATAAGACATTCTTTTTGTGTGTAATATGAGCAAAATTTATTTAAAAACTTTTACTCTTTGCTCTAATCCTATATAATAAAAGGGTAATATGCAAACTGACCCTAACAGCAGAACAACTGGGAATGACTGGTCACTATGACACACACTGAGGACCAGGGGGCAGACGCTCAATGCAGGAACTGCCCCCTGGTGGTCAGTGCACTCCCACAGGGGGAGCTCTGCTCAGCTGATGGCTGCCAGCACAGCAGTGGTGATTGGAGCTTCTCCTGCCTCCTTAGTAGCGCTAATGATGTCCAACTGCAGCTTAGGCCTGCTCCCCGCTGGCAAGTGGACATCCCCTGAGGGCTCCCAGGGTGCCAGAGGGATGTCTGACTGCCAGCTTAGGCCCGTTCCCCTAGGGAGCAGGCCTAAGTCAGCAGTTGGACATCCCCCGAGGGGTCCCAGACTGCGAGAGGGCACAGGCCAGGCTGAGGGACCCCCTCCCCCCCGAGTTCAGAAATTTTTGTGCACTGGGCCTCTAGTTCTATAATAATCAAGAACTATTTGGATATGCAATGAGACTTACTGAGCAGAACTACCACATAGGAAGTCCCTGTGTCTTATCTGGGCAGTCCATTTGGATCATGTGTTATAGAAGAGTGCACCAGCATTCTGTTTAAAAAACATTTACTTGAATCAATACAAAAATTGTAGTATACTTGTCAGCAATCAAAGGGAGTGAACTACAAAACACCCATACTGAGCAAAAGAACCCGCTCAAAAACGCATACATATTGCTTGTTTCCACTTTTATGATGTTCTAAATTTTTGTAGCATGAGAAAAGTGAGAGGATGGTTAGCTGGGGCTAGTGATGTGGAGTGACTCCGAAAGCACTAAGAACTTTCAAAGGTGATGAAAGTGTTTGTTTTTTTTAACCTAAAAAAAGTGGTGTATGGATATTACATGGGTGAGTACATGGGTGTATTCTTTGGTCAGTTAAGAGGCATAGAGATTACATGGGTGTATCCTTTTGTCAATTAAGATGTGGGCATTTCAAGATATGTAAAGTTTATCTGGAAAAATAGCAAGGGGTGATGTGGGATGTAAGGGGATGTACAAAACCTATCCTGGTAGAATGTGTGTAGTTGATGACGCCAAAGGAGGCATACCGAGAGTTCATTATACTATTTTGTTTACTTTGCTTATATTAAAAACAAACAAACAAACATAAACACCTCTTTGGATTTTAGTCAATCTCTACTACTTCTTTGGAACTTAAACATCCTTAAGTTAGTTAATAAAATAAAGTTCCTGAAACTGGAAAAAGAGGTATTTTTGTTTCTATTAAATTTATTGGGGTGACATTCGTCAACATGAACATATAGGTTTTAGGTGTGGGTTTCTATGTTATAAGGTCTGTATATTGCACCAGGTGCCCACCACCCAATGTCAAATCTTCTCCTGTCACCACATATTAAGGACCTCCTACTACCCCCAAAATAGATTTTTATTAATTCCTCTAATAATTATTCAGATACTATTGTTCATTTTGAACAAATTATTCTTTATAGTTTTTATTTACAATTCACAACCTCTTTCTCCCCCCACAAAATTTTTTGAGGAGGGTTGCATTACTTTTTAATGTGAGTAAATCCATAAGATGCAGACAATTAAGAAAATGTCAACAAAGAGGGATAAATAAAAATAAAACAGGGGTATAAATCATTGCAGTTAATCAGAGATTCTTAGCATACAAGGCAAAAAGATAAATACATTGGGCTGTATATGTGCCTTTCCTGTGTGTTATTGGTACAAAAGCGGTCCTCTTCCTTCCTCAACCTTCCTCACTCTGTCATTATATTTGTAAAAGAATTATTCATGCGAATCATCTATAAGTACATGAGTAATATAGTAGATAATATCATGCATTAAACTGCTATTTTGTCATTAAATTTAAAAATTCTGATTTCTATTTTGCAGAAAATGATTAGTCATTTTATCTTTGTTTAAGAATGTAAGTGGCGAGTAAGACTACTGATATTGTAAAAGTATATCTTTAAAACGTATTCCTAAGGAATGATGGAAATGGAAAATCATGACTTGGCAAATACCAGATAAAAATTTTAATAAACAAGAACCATTGATGGATGCTACCATTTATGGGAAAAGTGTGATAAAAAAGATGTTTACATAGTCTCATCTTTCCAGAAGACCTTGATTAATTATAAAATAAAAAATAGTAACTATACAGTGGAGCAATCTGTCAGACATCACCATGAACAAGGGATTAAAGTTAGCATCATGAGACATGAGACGTATGCACAGTACGCACTGCCTTATGTGATGCACTGAGAAGGGCACATCATCCCTTCCCCAGTATCCCTGCCAAAAATGCAGAACCACAATATGATCATCAGAAAACACTGGGCAAGCTCAATTGAGGGACATTCTACAAAATCAACTACCAAATATTCTTGAAAGGGTCAAGGCAATGAAAGAAAGCCTTTCAGATTGGAGAGGATTAAGTAACCTAGGAAACTAAATACAGTATGGAATTCTGGATTGGATGTGGCAGCAGAAAAGGAAATAGTAAGAGAATTGAGGAAATCTGAAAGAAAAAGTCTATAATTAGTTAACAGCATTGTATCAACGCTAATTTTATGACTTTGATAGTTTTATTGTATAGACGCTGGGAGAAATGTATAGATAGTAACTATATTTGCAACTTTTTTGTAAGTAGAAACGACTTGAAAAGAAAAGAAAGCATTCTGAGATTGCTCAAGACTAGCCAGCATTTTACTAGACTTGACTGCATTCCACATTTATGAAATGACCTGCGTCAGAATATTGTTTAGAGTAAGTGTTGTCAGCTGGGCAACTTGCCAGCTTAAGCAGAGTATCCATAAAGTGTCTACTTTTTAATAGCATTGCAGCCCATTGATTTGTCACAAATACTTAGCGGCCAGGTGCAACCTCCCTAAACTGAGGCACTGAAAGCAGGGAATTCTAGAGAATCTCCAAATAAGAGAGCTGGACAGATATTTCTGATGCACAGAGATTATAGATGAACACCTCCTAATTTTAATTTAAAAATTGTACTGAGACAGTAGATCATACAAAATACAGATCAATGAGGTTCCCGAAGGAAATTCTTACCTGAGTTAAAGGAGTATTTTAGAAAACAGAGCAGTAATCAGTAGACACCCCCACACACAAATCACAAATTATAACTCATGCCTCAATTTATTTCTTTGTTGGAGAAATTTATTGATTAATTGGTAAAGTCACACCAGCTGGACTTGACTAAGATAATTAGTAAAATCTTTTGTGATATTTTGTGGAGAACAAGGAAAATATTGGCAGAACACATAAATAATTGCATAAAAGTTTCGGTAGTTTAATTACTGGCTGAAATGTCATGGTTAATGGGTGAGTATCACCCTGGAAAAAGGTCCAAGGAGCTTTTTCCTCAGCCAAGTCTGTATAAATGTAATACTGGTCAATGGCACATGGGACAAAAATTCAATGATGAATGAGCACCTGCCAAAATCACAGTTATCTTTCCTCTGCCACATGACCCCTTTATCATGAACACAGCTTCCAGGGAAGGGGAAGGATGTTTTAATGCAAAGAAGGCTCCCTCTGTACTGCCATGACTGGCCAAAATAATGAGATCCTTTCTCTTAGGGAACCACACAAACTGATCATATTAACTCCACTCTTTTCCAGCATCATTTCTCACTACTTTATTCATCTAATTTAACTAGATATATCCCCAGACTCTGGACTTAAAGTTATTATAGCTATCCCAAAGCAGCAGGCATTTTGTGCACATGTTTGCCACCAACACGGATTGCCCATCAAACATGGTATTAATTTTTCTTCTCAGTCAATCAATAATAACATATAAAATGTGTTTTTCTTTGTTCATGGTACTGTAATTTATGAAGACAGATAATCTATTAAAGACTTTTAAAAATATCTATTCCACCCCTAGCTGGTTTTGCTCAGTGGATAGAGCGTCGACCTGCGGGCTGAAGGGCCTCAGGTTCAATTCCTGTCAAGGGCACATGCCCAGGTTGCAGACTTTATCCCCACTGTGGGGCATTCAGGAGGTAGCTGATCAATGATCCTCTCTCATCATTGATGTTTCTATCTCTCCCTCTCTGAAATCAATCTGTGCACCGGGTCTCATATATACTAATATATATAAACAAATCAGTAGTCTGTAATCTGAGAAAATACAAAATTCGCTTTTTAAAATATGGAGTGGTAAGAATTCTTTGATTTTACTATCCCTTGCTTAGTTTAGGTAGCATGTGTTTACACATTGCAGTCTTGTAATGCGCACAAGAATAATGAAGATTATCAGGGAACTTACCGACACTTGGATAACCAGGCGTAGAAGGGTCTCCTCCTGGATTCAGCGACACCATGAAGGTGTCATCGTCAAGATTTGCAGTCTTTGGTAAATCACAGGGATCAACATATAGAAGGGCACCTCCAAATCCAGCCTTTTCCAG
>NW_006285997.1:7580781-7583599 GCF_000327345.1 Myotis davidii
AAAGAGGAGAATAAACTATTAAAATATTACCTCATGCATTAAAAGTTTATATACTGCCATTTCATGAATGTGACTGAGAAAAGATGACTCCCTTTTCTGTGTTTTTTTTTTTCTCTTTTAAAACAAAAGATGATTCAGAATTTCCAGTTATCAAGCCCAGCCAGAGAGTTGTTCTACCAGCCTCTCCCTTTTTTTCTCTATCTCAACAATATTTAAGTAACATTCCTATAATGTCGATACATGGGTAGACTCTAATCCAGTGTGGCAAGTGTCCTTATAAGAAGAGGGAGAGATAGTAGGGATATGTGTGCACAGAGAGAAAGCATGTGAGGACACAGCAAGAAGGTGGCAATCAGCAAGCCAAAAAGAAAGGCCTCAGGAGGAATCAAACCTGTCGGCACCTTGATCTTAAATTTTTAGGCTCCAGAACTGCGAGAAAATAAATTTCTCTTTAAGTCACCCTGTGTTTGGTATTTTGTTAGGGCAGCCCTAGCAAACTAATACTTTCACATAAAGTACATACCAGCCAAACTTTATACGAAGATTCAGAAAAGAATTGTGATTATATTCTAGGTCTTCTGAGTCATCTTAAAGCCACATCACCAAGTAATGATTGCATATCTACTATGAGTGAGACACTGTCTCAGAAGTTATTTGTTGATTTTTCTTCCAGAACACTTGATGTATCATTTCAATTCCTGTTATATATTTGCCAAAACTGTGATCCAGGAAATTTAAGAGCTCGAGCCAAGGTCAGAGATAATAACGGATAATGCCAGGGATCAAAGTAAAGTTTTCGGAACTCAAGTCTGGCGATATTTCCACTAAAGCACACCTTTTCTTTCAATTATACAGCCATCCTTTACAAAGACAAATAGACTGGTGAAAGGGTGATTTTTTTTTTTTAATAAGGCACATCAGATGCTTCTTGCTGTGATCTGCTTCCTGAGAAGACATTCAGATCAATATTGTGTGAATTATATGCCTGTACTAAGACAACAGAATGTGTACATTTTAGAATCAAGATGCATGGTTACGATAACCGAAAAATAGAAATAAATTTTAAAATTCTGAATCTAGCATTTCATAGCACATTCACACTCATTTAAATAGCTATGTTGTATATAAAAAATAAAAAATGAAAGTCAGACACTGTGATAATTTCGTAAACACATTATTTTGACCTGCGGGTTCAAATGTTATGTTATTCTTTCTTCTTGGGATTGTTTTTGCCTATTAATAGTTTTGTTGTTTGGCTCTATTATTAGGCATTGTATTGTTAGGATGCCATTAAACAGGTCTGTAAGATTCCAGTTTTCTTTGTTATGTCTCATAAATAAACTCACCTTCCTTTGTTAATGAAATGACAAGACTACTTTTGTGAGGAATATTCACTGTAATCAGACTGAGTATATTCAAGGCATAATTAAAGCATTCTTTTTGATTTCATGGAACATCTTTACTTGGATTTCAAATTGTTTAACTTTATGTATTCAAAGTTATTTAAATAACTCTACTGAGATTAATAAGAAGCAATGATCTCCTGCTTTTATAAAGAAAAGAAAAAACTTATTCAAAATTTAAACTTGTTGTCAGAGTTCTAGAAATTATCCTCAACTTTTATCATTATGATTCAGGGAGGAGAGAGGCAGGGAAAGATGGAAGGGAGTAAGGGAGGGAAGGAGAGAGGGAGGAAGGAACAGAAGGAGGAAAGAATAAGGAGGGAAGATCTCTTATTTTATTAAGTATGCTTAATATAGATATACTTTTATTGTACTTTAAGCCAATTTATCGTTGTGATCTGTGGGGTTATTCTGTTTTCACAAATGAAGTGGTCATGGCATAAAATGACTAATTAGTAGCTTATTTTATTTACCGATGCATTTTTTAAAGCAATTCTGTCCACCTTGCTTCTTTTTTTAAAACAATAGCTTTTTATTTATTTTCTTAGAGATAAAGGAAGGAAGATGGAGAGAGAGGAAGAGAGATAAACATTGATGTGAGAGAGAAACATTGATTGGGAGACCCCCATAGGCACCCAATCAGGAATTGAACTGGTAACTTTGGTATGTGCCCTGATCTGAAATCAAACCTGCCACCTTTTGGTAAATGGGATGATGCTCCAACCAACTGAATCACACCAGCCAGGGCTTCATAGCAGATTTTAGACTAAAAAAATGTATCCTTATAATTTATTTTTCTGTGCTTTCCCCATTAAATCATGCTGCTTTGAAATAATGAAATAGTGTGATTTTGCACATTTTTTCTATTTTTTTTTAATTCATATTATTCAACAACCTTTGCAATGTTTGGTGCATGAAAGAAACCTAACCTTTAAGAAAAATATTTAAAAATATGATGCTATTTTTCCAACTGTAGCTTTAAAATATTGAGAGCACTGTATTTTATATCTCTGCTCCTTAGCTTTTCTATGCATGGAGGATCCACTTATGTAGTATGGATCCATTATTTTATGCTCTAGGTTGAGAACATAATGATAGAGTGGGAACAAAAAGTATAAATCTAAATCCTCTCATTTTGAGGTAGAGGGTTTTGAGGTTGGGATTAAAAAAGAAAAAAACACACACACAGTGGTCTGGGCTCTGTTCCTCTGTCAAGATGTTTCATGAATTGTAAACATTACAGGTTATTCATCTTTAACAATTTCTCTAATATGATTTCATCACTTTTTAGCAAATATTGGGAGGAGTATATATAATTTCTATTAGTAAATATATTGCTAATATTATCAAGTGGTTGCATTTGTCTTTCAATCTGTAGATGTTCTGTTGCTTTTAAACCAAACACATCATGTTTG
>NW_006285997.1:7585021-7591415 GCF_000327345.1 Myotis davidii
TGGAGTGTTTGTGTGAACTAATATAAATTCAAAGTAAACATCATTACATAAAATGGTACGGTCTTTTTTTTTTAGTTTTATTCATTTCAAACGGGCCGGATCCGGCCTGCGGGCCATAGTTTGCCCACGGCTGGGCTAGCCCATGAAAACAGTCAACAGTGTGATGAAGGCCAGGGGAGGGGCTGTAAGGACTTGGTGGAGGTGGGCAAAGAGGGGGGAAATGGGAATCATCTGTAATAGTGTTAATAACAAAAAAAGAATACTATTTTTAACTCTACTGCCTATGAAAATTGTTTCTATATCAGAAATAATAAACAGAGTTCCCAATTTTCTTGCACATAAAGACAAAAAAAGACCTTGGTGACTACATGTATATTTGATGTTCAATGTTTTCTTAATTTATACCATTGTGAATCCTGATATAAACATTTAAAAAAGTCAAGTTTTGACAGTGTTTCTTTTTTAACTGAAATTTTTATACATTCCTCTGTCAAGATGTTTCATGAATTGTAAACATTACAGGTTATTCATCTTTAACAATTTCTCTAATATGATTTCATCACTTTTTAGCAAATATTGGGAGGAGTATATATAATTTCTATTAGTAAATATATTGCTAATATTATCAAGTGGTTGCATTTGTCTTTCAATCTGTAGATGTTCTGTTGCTTTTAAACCAAACACATCATGTTTGAAAGGAACAAGAAACAATAGGACCACTGTATACACTTAGAAATTATATACAACTTATTATTTTTTGTGCTTATATTTGAGTGTGTGTGAGAGGAAGAGACAGGGGGTGGAGAAAGAGAACACAGCTTCACCTAACCCCATGCGTGCATCTCTGGGATCATGTAGTTTTCTAATTGCATAAACAAGATTACAGAAAAAACAGGGAGTTTTCCACATTCCTTAGTCTTTGAAAATTTACTATTTTAAAAATTTAAATGTTACCAATATCTTAAACTAAGAATGTATTTAATTGAAGCCATAAAGAATGGAGAAAGACTCGTAGATAATAAATAATAGAACAAAATATCTCTAAAGGTATCTCCCAAATTATCTGTTGTTTAGGGTTTTTTGCCATTTTTTAATTTTTCTATGTGTTGATTCCAATTTTGGGAATATATTCTAAGAATTCCAAAACACCAGTCAGAAAGAATACATGCACCCCTATGTTCATAGCAGTGTTATTTACAATAGCTAAGATCTAGACAGCCAAGTAGCCATCAATAGATGAGTGGAGAGAAAAAGTTGTGGTACATTTATACAATGGAATACCATGCAGCAGTACAAAAAGAAGGATCTCTTATCCTTTGAGACAGCAATGGATGGACCTGAAGATTATTATGCTAAGCTAAATAAGCCAGTCAGAGAAAGACAAATATCATGTGATCTCACTTATATGTGGGACCTAATGAGCAAAATGTACTGATGAAAAAACAGAACCAGAGACATGGATGCATGGAATAGACTAACTAATGTCAGAAGGGAGGGGTGTAGAGGAGACTGGGTAAAACAAGGTGAACATATATACACTAGAGGCCTGGTGTACAAAATTCATGTATGGGGGTGGGGGAGGAGTTCCTCTGCTTGGCCTGTACAACTCAGGGGATGTCTGACTGCCAGTTTAGGCCCGATCCCAAAGGACATCCCTCTCGCAATCCAGGATGCTGCATGCATCAGTGACCATACTTTTCATACAAGTGAAAGGCATCTTACTGTTTTATGTGTGGAGCAACCAGCAGGAGGAACAATCTGGGGGCCCCCGCTGGCACCTACCTTGGCTGACAGCCTGGCGCCACCCGCTGGCTGGCTCTGCCCCCTGATTGCCACCGCTGGTCGCCTCCCTCTCAGAGAGCAGATGCTCAATGCAGAAGCTGCCCCCTCCTGCGTTGAGTCTCTGTCACCTGATGGTCTGTGCACCTCATAGCAACCAGTCGTTCTGTGGTTGTTCTGCTGTTCAGTCAATTTGCATAATAGGGTTTTATTATATAGGCTAGCCCAGGGGTGGGCAAACTTTTTGACTCGAGGGTGACAGTGGGTTCTTAAACGGGACCGGAGGGCCAGAACAAAAGCATGGATGGAGTGTTTGTGTGAACTAATATAAATTCAAAGTAAACATCATTACATAAAATGGTACGGTCTTTTTTTTCAATAGTTTTATTCATTTCAAACGGGCCGGATCCGGCCCGTGGGCCGTAGTTTGCCCACGGCTGCCCTAGACACATCACTTGCTTCCTGTAATAGTGTTAATAACAAAAAAAGAATACTATTTTTAACTCTACTGCCTATGAAAATTGTTTCTATATCAGAAATAATAAACAGAGTTCCCAATTTTCTTGCACATAAAGACAAAAAAAGACCTTGGTGACTACATGTATATTTGATGTTCAATGTTTTCTTAATTTATACCATTGTGAATCCTGATATAAACATTTAAAAAAGTCAAGTTTTGACAGTGTTTCTTTTTTAACTGAAATTTTTATACATAACTCTTCCCCAAGGTGGGTGGCAATTAAGGGGAGATATGAGAAAATTTAAGTGGATATTAACGTAAGAAAGAATATGTCAATTTACGTTTAAAATTTCATCTTAGAAAAACTTCAAATCCTGCAGTACTTGCATATGTTATATGATGTTTAAAACTGCTAGGAATACATGCAAACTTATGTAATTGTTTTTATGTAGCTTGGCTTATAACCAACATGTATTAAGAGTAAGAGGTCTTGAACTGAATCAGCCATTAGCCAAGTGGTGCTGGGCATGTCCCTAAAGAGCTATACAGTTCAACTTTCTCATCCATAAAAAGATGGCATTTGCCCTGCCAGTTACACAAAATGACTAGAGGATTTTGAGAAGAGTCAAATGCTACATAGTGTGTGAAGTGTTTTGTTTGTTTTGTCTCTGGTGATGATGATAAAAAAAAGGAAGAGAAGGAGGATAATCAATTCAATAATTAAGGAGATATATGGGTTTTTCCCTTTTTGGGGGGGTTTGTTTGTTTGTTGTTGTTGTTTTTTTACATTTATCTGGGGTAGAGTGGTATCAGGAAAGAAAAACAAAACAAATTATCCTAAAAACAATTTTTCTTGGCATCAACATGGAACTTCATGGTTTACCTCCGAAAAGTAAACATTCACGTCACCTAAGGTACTCTTCCTTTGTTGTTCACAATTTGCCAGGCTCTGTTTCCTTTTGTTAGATTGGAGGAAGCACAATAAAAGAAAAATCCTAAAATCCACCAAAGCATGTATTTTCCCAAACTGCATTAGGGTTTTTAAATGTCTACAATGCTATTACTTAAAATATTAGTTTTAAGTATTTAAGTATTTTAAAATTAGAATAATTATTACATTTAATTTACCAATCAAGGAAACACAAATTTTTGTTACCTTATTATTGATTTTTCTTCATTAAATAAAGCAACTACTTCACTGAGATATAATTTCTCAACTCCTCTGACAATTAATTTATTCAATGATATAAAACCTGAGACATAGGATACCTAAACAGATATGAATAGCAAAAGGTGTTTTCATTCCAGGCATGCTAAAGGATTACACGCACATACATGCACATGAAGTATTCATAGCTTTGTGTTTTAGGGAACTAATGCAAACATCTGGCAGAAAATTCCATCAGAATAGAAATAACTTCCATATTATCCTTTCTAATGTCACTAATCAGCAAGATTTATAGTTGCGAAACAAGAGTCAGAGTGCTTGTATCTTGTCCGTGTGGTTAACAGATCATCTTTGCATTTCTGCCTGGTAGAATTTGACAAAGGCTTTTTACAGCACAAATACATCTGATGTCACAGTCAGAGTTTTCACTTCCTTGGTCCAGAAAGGCTTTTTATTTTCTTGAGACTCAAGAACAAAAATTGAAGAACTAAAATACCTGTATGTGCATTTTCATTCCGTATATTTTAGATAATTTTAAGAGAGATAAGATAGCAAAGGTCCATTCTGACTCTGAGGTAACCTTTGGAACACTATATTAGCTGTTAAATCAACCTGCTACATGTTCTCATTACAGATGTCTAGGAGTATAGTTAAAGTATTATTTCAGTGGATTGTATCCAGGGTGACTGAGCAAACTTCCCTCATTCCTTTTTCTCCTTTCCACTACTGTATTAAGAGAATATACTGGGCAGAGAACACATCCAGTTTAATGCTTGAATGCACAGAAATGAAGAGAAAAGATACCTTGGATGTATAGTTCTCACTAGCCTCAATGTGATGAACAGCGATAGAGCACCAATGAACAAACACACACAAATAGAAACAGGTGTGAAAGATTGAAAGAGGAGAGAACTTTGGCACAGCTGATCTTATGTTTTATGGCTTCTTCCCACGTGGGTTTCTCACAATGGAAAATAAGTTTCTTTTCTCTCATAAGAGAATGGTTTCCCATATAGAAATGTCTTTCCATGTGAATACACCTATATGTTATTAATAAATGATATTTAAGCAAAAATGATGTTAAGCCAACATACCTACCTCTCCTAAGCATTTCTAAAAACATTTTATAAGGTATTGTGCACATCAAAGCGGAGTAAATAATTACTTTGTTTTCTTGTTTAATTGAATAAGTTTTGCTCATGTTGTGATAACAGGTTTGTTTGAAAGTGAAAGTAATTTGTTATAGAATGGCAGCTTTTGTAAATGGAAATTTCTACAATGGAACATTGTGAGATGTTTAAATATTAACCAGACATATTGCTCACTCTCTGCACTAGATTTTAGAAACTTAATACAAATTAAGTACATACTTTATTGCTGGATCTTGCTTACCAGAGCTAAGAAATCCACAATGTTCAATTCTAATTAAAAATGAAATTGAACTACAATTCCCTTGAAAACAAGGGCTGATCAGACTCAATAAGCTTTACCTAATTTATTTCAGAAGCAAATAATTGAGTTGGTCATAGGAAAAAAAGCTTACATTGGTAAAGAAATACATGCTTCCAAATATTTTGCAATTCTATTGTATTTCACAGCTATTATAATGTTCACATTTGATTACATATTCTATATATATGTTTAAAAATATTTAAAGAACATACCAAATACTTTGACCTTTATCATTCATAACTTCTATATGCATGCTTATTAGGGATGCATCATAAATTACATAAGTGAACATGTCTTAAATTTTAAAAGAGAGATAAAAACAGTATTCTTTATTATAACTTTTTAAATTAGATTAGTTATTTTAAAAAGGACTTGCTCAAATGCTTGATTAATATCGAACATTAGTGCAACAACCACCCTAGGAGATTTTTAAGATTAATTTTATTATTTTCTTGTTTATATTTGGTTTCAATGTAAGAAAACTGTGGCTCAATGAGGTGTTGTGATATTTTCCATGGTTATGTAGTTTGTAATACTGAAAACATGAACACTGATGTTAAAACAATAGAAAAATGGAAAAATAAACAGAGCAAATGATTATTTTGTGTTTCTAATTGTGTTATAAAGATTCAATTTGAAATCACAATGGTTCTAACATGACCAACCCTAGAAGTTTCAAAATGAAATGACTTCGTCTTCAGAAAATGTAGATATGAAATTGAATTAAGAAGCACTATCTCCAGAATAGTCCTAAACAGTATCTCCATGGAGCTCTGGACTTTTATAAAAGAAGAGACATTGTAATAATTGGAGTTGCCCAGCAATAAAATAAATATGAATATTCTCCAGAAGGTAGAGTTCATGCATGATATATGCCCATCTGTCAAGAAATTCATAGACATCACCTTAGCACAGGACAGAAGTTTTATCTAAATCCACTTCTCTACTAGTACTTGTTTTATACAGGTCCATTAAATAAGATTAATTAAATAATATATGGTAATACTTTGAAACATGGATAAATAAAATATTATCATTGTCATTATTAGTCTTGCAATATACTTTTTATTAGATCTAAAAAATGGTTAAGGGAGTAAAAAGTGTGCAGGTAATAAAGTTGGATGAACACTTCAAATCAGAACATGTGCTGGGTTACAAAAAAGTGAGATAGATAATAAACATCAAGTAAAGTGCTGGGGTCCAACCCCAGCAGGTCCAGGGGTCCCCAAAGGTGTGGACGGAGTCGGCAAGAAGGAATGACACGGAGACAGCATTCAGTTGATCAGCAGCCTTGCCTGGATCTCTAGCCACAATCTCCAGCCAAGTTCTGTGTCCATGTTCTCTTGCTAGGTTCTCCAGCCAGGTTCTCCAGGTTCTCCAGCCAGGTTCTGTAGCCATGTTCTCTCGCTCGGTTCTCCAGCCAGGTTCGGTAGCCAGGTTCTGTAGCCAGGTTCTGTCCAGGATCTTTTGCCATGTTCTCTCCAGCGAAGTTCTTCTGTCTCTAGGTTCTGTGTAGGTTCTGTCTTCTAAGTTCT
>NW_006285997.1:7591538-7599513 GCF_000327345.1 Myotis davidii
TTCTGCTGGGGAAGGGGTTAAGAGGTTTTATTCCCTCCCTAACTTCAGGGGAAAATCCCTACCTGGGGAAACAACCTTTCTCAGAGAGGTGACCTTGGTTAAAACACATAGTGCCAAGAAGGTGAGCAAACATATTAAGAACAGTATGCCATATATGCCAGGTCCCTTGAAACAGCAAGGATGGACCGGCTCCCGGCAGTAAACTACAAGAAAAAATAAAGCATATACATTTTTACACTGAAAGAGAACACACAACTTATCCTATTAAAGTCAGAAATGTTTTAATTGAAACAAATAGAATGAAACCCTAGTAATACGTTTTTTTAGAAGAATCCTTCTAGAAACAAAATAATAGCCTATAAAATGATAAGCAGGTAGATACCTGACTGATAAAAATAAAAAGAAAGAGTAAAAGCAAAAAAACTATCTGAAATTAAAAGCAACAAAGATGGCCCTGGTTGGTTGGCTCAGTGGATAGCATGTTAGCCTGGGGACTGAAGGTTTCTAGGTTGGATTCCAGCACATGCCCAGGTTGCTGGCTTGGTCCCCAGAGGGGTGTGCAGAAGGCAGCCAATCAATGGTTCTCTCTCATTATTGATGTTTCTATCTCTCTTTCTCTTGCTCCCCCTTCCTTTCTGAAATCAATAAAAATATGTATATTGTTAAAAGCAACAAAGATGAAAGATACATGCTGCAGGATGATGAAAGCATCAAAGAAGTAAAGGCTGTGCCATAAATCTGAATGCACTAAACAATCAAATGTCAAAGTAAGAACATATTCATAATACAGGATAGAAGTCTAGAAAAAAAATTATGTGGGAGATCTTTTTTCAGAATTGGACACATTCTAAAAGGCAAAAAAAAATATAAGGATATACAGGTTTTTAGAAAAATTAAAAATGAACTTAAGATAAAGAGTTACATTTCTCACAGAGCACACCTATACACATGAAAAATCATTTGACATAAATTCGCTGCAAAGAAAATATTTTTTAATATATATTTTATTGATTTTTTTACAGAGAGGAAGGGAGAGAGATAGAGAGTTAGAAACATCGATGAGACAGAAACATCGATCAGCTGCCTCCTGCACATCTCCCACTGGGGATGTGCCCGCAACCCAGGTACATGCCCTTGACCGGAATTGAACCTGGGACCTTTCAGTCCGCAGGCCAACGCTCTATCCACTGAGCCAAACCGGTTTAGGCTGCAAAGAAAATCTTTAAAAAATTCTCAAAACTATTAATTCTTTTGGGCATATTATTTACCTTAATTCAATCAATTAGAAATTAATAATAGGGCCAAATTAATTTATTCACAAATAACTTTGAATCACAGAGTAATTAAGTAGAATCTGGAATGAATTGAATAGTAGAACATATAACAGTGAAACTTTTAGAATACAATGGAACTTATGTTCAGCTAAAAAACTTACACCAGTTGTAGTTCACATATAGTTTACATAGAAATGTAGTTCTCCTTTTAATAAATTAAAAACATAAACATTAAATCTGAAGAGGAAATTATTTAATATGAAAGAAGAAAATCATGAAAAAGAAAACATCAAAGGAGAAAAACATAAATTTTTGATGTATGCATCTGAAAGACTATTTTCACATTGTCATGTCTGCAAATGTTAATTATGAAACAAATTCATCACAACTGACAGCAAGTTGAAATTTGTGACATCTGGATAAATTAAATATTTCGAAAGCAGCCTGATCATGTCCCTAGACTCAGATCAGACAAAGTACCCAGCCGTGGAGCATCTGGCCAGGCAGCTGCCGAGCACGCCTGTGAGCGGGAATGAACACCGGCTTCACTCAGACACTAAAGAGCAGGCTGCCAAAGGGAAGGGCCTGTGATAGAGCCGGCAGTGGACAGGAACAATACCAAATTAATACAGAGATTAACACAGGCATGTGTCATTTTGTCTCAATTACAAAAGTCAAATTGGCGAAGAGGGAAGTCATATCAGACTTTAATAGAGGTTTGCGATTGTTGAATGTTTAGTTCAGAAACATTTGGACATACTTGCATATTTGTAACCTCTCTGGACAGGGGATAATGGGAAATAAAGGAGGGTCAGTTTCTTCTATATCTGCAGTTACAGAGAAGAGACCACCCACTAACAAGTTCATTTCTGCAAATCAAACAGCTTACAACTCTCGATTTTATGACTGACATGGATGGGAAAGGAACCAGACAAGAGGTGATAACTCACATGGAGCAGCGTTTTTTTTTTTTTTTGCCCTTCCCCTCCGCTCCCTTCTTGGACAAAAATGAACTTTTTAATTTTTTTTTTCTTATTGAACTCACAGTTCATAAAACTCAACTTTATCCTTAAATTATTAAAAGTAAAATAAGACTGAGAAAATTGCCATCGTTAATATTTCAGGAAGAGAATGAAGAGCCCCTTATGGAACCACTGTCTGCTGTCCACTGTGGCCCTTTGGCGTTATAACAAACATCTAGACAGGAGTATAGTAAAGCAATGTCATAGATACCTCATAGAACCAGATGGATGGGAAACCACACCATGTTAGATATGAAAACATTTTTCATCTCTAATTGGGAACAAATGCCTCTCAGAAGCATCGAGTTTTCCTCACTTCTCCAGCAGTGTGGTCCCCAAGGAAAACTTACTAAAGGTAAACGTGGAAATGGGAGCCGGATCACTGTGGTAGAAACACTGTGTGGAGTAACTTAAGAGGAATTATGATAACCTGATTGCTACACAAAGTCTTACCAGGAAATTAATAACATATAATCATGAGATGCTCAGATAAAGATACTCATGTCAGATTTCAGCATACATTTTAGGGGGTTAGAAAGCATAAAAAAAATGGCTAGGATCTAAAATATGGGACATATTTTTCTTGATGGTGTTCCTTGCTCACACTATGCAAATCTCAAAAGCTTCTTAAAGTCTGGAACCAAACCAGTTCCAGCAGCCTCAAAATTACATAATTGTTTTATAACCTACTCAGTAAGTTGATGACTACATTTTACCCTTAGAAAGTAAAAACCACTATTTGTTATTAGCCCATATCCTGACATATATTTTGTAGGTTGATCTACACATGAATGCAGAAAGATAGGTGTTACCATTTCCTTTTAAAAATGAGGCAACTGAGGCCAGAGTTTAAGTAACTTGTCTAATTTCGTAGCACAAAGTAGTTAAACTTTGAAAATATCGGTATCTTTCTGTCTTGAAAACCCATGCCTAAAACATAGGGCCTTTGACAAAGTATTCTAAAAAATATGATTTCTACCTAAAGCTAAGTCCATAGATTATTCAAGGTACCTATCAATGTATTTTCTTTTCATTAATTTCCCTATTGCTTTTAATATTCCTTTCAATTAATCTTTGAAATTGCATTCTTCTCTTCTGCATCCTTTAATTTTCTTGAAGGATATTTAGTTTCTTAACTTTACTAACAAATTTTTTTTAAATATATTTTATTGATTGTTTACAGAGAGGAAGGGAGAGAGATAGAGAGTTAGAAACATCGATGAGAGAGAAACATCGATCAGCTGCCTCCTGCACATCCCCCACTGGGGAAGTGCCCGCAACCCAGGTACATGCCCCTGACCAGAATCGAACCCGGGACGAACCCGGGACCCTTCAGTCCGCAGACCGATGCTCTATCCACTGAGCCAAACCGGTCCCGGCTACTAACAAATTTTTATGAAAGTCTTTGAGAGAGAGAGAGAGAGAAAGAGAGAGACAGAGAGATTATGGCTAAATCTGAGTATTAGACCTACTGCCCAGTATTTACAAAACATCTCTCTGCCATATGTTTTCTAATATACTATGTGTAAAAAAATCTCATGTTAAAGTGCAGGTGTATTTTTATAATACAATATATTCAATACATTAAAATATTTTTGTCTTTCTACAATATATGTTCTATTAATTCAGCCTATATATGGGGATTAATTTACATATTATTTTTATTTTCTTAAAGCAAATATATATTTGATATTATACATTTTAAATAGTAAAAAAAAAGTTTCTGAAACAGTTTATTACCTTAAAGAATGAGTACTGAATCACTATCATGACTTTAAAACCCTTTAAGCCCCAGTTGAGCTATTATTAATTAAGATGGACAAATAAAATGGGTCTAAAAGTTAATCCACTGAAATACATATGTCAGTAAAACAAACATTTGCCTTTGATTCATTCTGGCCCATTATTTACCTAAGGAAATCACTAACTTGTTCTTTCTTCTTTAAGTATTACTTAATTCTTATAATATATTTTCTTGAATACAATGAAATTTGTAGTAGTTAATAACTTAGATTCCACAGGGAAAAAAATTAAAGGAGAATTATAAATTAGATAACTCATGGTGCTTAAATAATTACCCACATTATAAAATGAGAATTCATTTCTTTTTCCTCTTACCTTAAGATTGATTACTGCTTTCTGCATCCTCGTGATCAAATTAATTCTACAGTTTATCTTCTTAAAGTAAATTAACCTATTCCTCATGCCTCCAGCTAGCAGCTATCCAGTCACAGGAGCAGATTTAATCAGTTAACAGTGTCCCCACCTGAGGGGCAACTGGATTTACAGTATCTGCACATCTTTCTTGTATTTTGTCTCAATTCAGATTCAAAGCAAAGAGCCTTGGATCCTGACTGTGAAAGCATCAACATCATTGAGTAGTCCACAATGAATATCCACTGCAATTGGAGTTCTAATTTAGAGCTAGATACCATTATTCATTTAACAATAGGGGAGGATTATTTTGATCCAGTTGAATGTCATCATTCACTTTCTGATACATGTTAGTCATGATCAATCCTGCACAAATTCTATATTTCAGCAATTATTTTCTTCCTATTTTCTCTCTTTTTTTGTCCATCCTTATTACATCAATAGACTAAATCACAGCTAATTGAATGTGCTTCAGTATGAGCTTTCATATTCAGTGGATCAGAAATATGTAATAAACTGGAATTAACTGCTTTAAGAATGCAAAGCAGAAAGCCAGCTGCAAGCATTTTTGTAGCGATATGTAAGCTGTTCCACATACTTTGCAGATGCTTACGTTGCTTTCATTACTTTGATAGGATTGACTTAAAACAATCTCAATAAATAAATATATAATAATGTGCTGCATTGAACTTGCACTTATAAATATTCTAATATACGGCCCAAAGGTAGCTGAAGGGGAACACAAAGATTTAACAAAGGAACAAGCATAAATTGCAGGTTGCATGTCCTTAAGATAGAAGGTATTCTGCAATGGTGCATTTTCCACATATTTGAAAGTTAACCTTTCAAGTCCTAAAACTGTTTTTCTAGTTAAAATTATTTAACTTTATCCTGATTTAAAGGATCCCAATATAGAAATGCACAACACGTAAAAGAAAGGAATCAACTTTACCGAAGGTCAGGTCTTTGGAAAGAAAACAGAATTGCTAGGCTGAGAAACAGTGTGTCCCAGGAGAATTTGGGGGTGGGGGGAAGTTGAGCTAGCAAAGAGATTTTAAAATTCAATGTCTTCTAAGACTTAAGATGGGACACTATGAACCTGAGAAATATGGAGTTCAAAGGAACTATGAGAATTTCTCTTATTCTTTTTGTTTGTGAGATTCTTGTATTAAGCTTAAAGAAAATTAATTTTTAGAAGTCTGTTTATTAGGTTTCATCAGAATCATAAAGAGTGATCTGCATTATCCATACAGCCACTACTAATATGTAATAATCTGAGCTCAAAAGCAGTAAAATGAATGAAAGTGTTTTCTCAGGAATACCAAGTCTAAGAATTTATATTAAACAAATAAGCTGCTAAATCCATTTCATTACATTATAGAGGTGCTATACCACATGTTGATTTAGAATGGGCAAGAATAACTTTAACAACCTATGTATAACCAAACTAAAATGGAGTCACTCATGTCAGGGACAAAATGCGAACTAATAATGTTAACTCATAAAAGGAAACTTAACCTAAAATGACAGGAATTTACAGCTCTTCTCAGAAATCAGCAGAGGACAGCAGACAATCCCCAAACATCAAATCTGTTCACGCCTTCTATGGACTTTCTTGTTTCCCTGACTCAGGTGCCCTGATCCAAGTAGGAAAGATCACCAGGCAACCAGTCATCCACAAAGCCAAATAACTTCAGCATTTACCCGTAGAAGTCCCTTAGTTGTAAGCAATTCAGAGCTCATTGCTTCCATAGCCTTGAGTTTCCTGGCTTGCAGGTTGAAAGCTTTGAAATAAATGCATCTTTCTACTATGTTTTATTTAGTGTGCAGTTTGGTTTTTGACGTTTACCTACAGCCCAGCAAGACAATGTGGAAAATCAAAGGGCGGATCTAAGTATTTTGCTGTTCCCCCAAGTCTTATTTGTAAAAATTATAAAATAAAAATGCAATATTAATTAATTTAACTACCTTTCAACATGTACTCATGGGGGATCCCCATATGCTAGGCACTGTTCTAGGCTCTGGGATATGATTAGGAAATACTAATGTACACCTATTTCCAGCTACTTTTTCAAGGGCAGACACCGTGTTCATTGGCATTAAATTTTCAGAATTCATCATATGTGTCAATGCTAAATTTTTACTAATAAATTAAAATACTTATTATGTAAAATGGAAAATGCACACATTACTTCTCTGAAAGATAAGTTACCCAACCTACATTGCTTAGTATGACTTAGGATTGACAAAAATACAAATTCCAATCTACAAGTGGATGTTAACATCAAGTATCAGAACTCATTAATCAGACTGAATATGATATTCCATGAGCAATACAAGGCAATTTTGAAATGTGAATCACCCACAGTGAATGAGTAATAGGTTATATCGAAAAATGTAATGACTAAATGACTAAAACTTGGAGAGAATGTGACCCAATAGCTGGTTCATATATGCTGTGTTATAAAGTAGCTTATAAACAACATAAAGAAGTTTTTAGCAGTTCATGATAAAAATTGCAACTTAAGATACAACATTCTTGGGGGAAAATATTTTTTATCTGGAGATTTTATTCTGCTGATTTTGCTAATGACTTTTTGAGTACTAACATCCTATATAATAAAAGGGTAATATGCAAATTGTCCCCTCAATCAGGAGTTTGACCGGAGTTCAACCAGGGGCCGGGGCTGGTCCGCCAACCACCAGGGCCGCTCCCCTTGGCCGGCCTGGCCTGACTGGCCCCGATTGGGGCTTGCCAGACCCCACCCATGTACAAATTCATGGTGGTTACATAAAAAGTCAGCAGTACTCTTTTGAACCCTTAATTTTTGTTTCATTTTACTGAAAACCATTACTTTAGAGTAAGAGTCTGCAGACATTTTCTGGATAGAGCCAGGTAGTAAATACTTTAGGCTTTGTAGACCATATGGTCTTCACTGCAACTACTCTGCTCAGCTGTGGTTTCACAAAAGGTGCCATAGGTAATACCTATGGGCTAGTGACTGTATTCCAGTAAAGCCTTATTTGAAAAATAGGCTGTGAGCTGGATGTGGCCCAACGCCAAAGTTTTTCAACTTTTGCCCTAGAACCAATTGGTGGCTTTTTATTAAGCTTGACTGGGGGATTATTCCAGTGTTCTAATAGCCATTCTGAGTCACCTGCCCCTGTTTCTTCCACTCCATCAGCCTCTCTACCCATCAGAAAAGGAAGATGATTTTTCCTAAAGTGTACAGAATAAAGTTACTTCATTCCTCTTGGTAAAACTCTGAGAAACAATAATGGGCCCAGTGTACATCCTCACTCACATTCTTAATAAAATACATTAAATTACTTTTATTATTTATCATTTATACTGTGATCACATTCAATATATATTGTGAAAACTTACAGAAGAAACCCTAATGTACATGAGGAATAAATAAATCTCCAAAAATAGGGTGGATATATTAGTCTTCTTGGACATTAGATCTGAGCTTCCTGTCTACCATATACATGATATGTACATGATATATATATATATATATA
>NW_006285997.1:7599537-7604102 GCF_000327345.1 Myotis davidii
AGGTCAGAGTTACCCAGGAAACTTTAGACATATACATGCTTAAGACTAACTTATCTGAAATCTCATGCAGCAATGCAGCAAGCTGGTAGGGAGACCCTTCTGCTGTGTTTTGAGCCCTTGAGATAAACTGTCTTCATGGTGTGTAGTCTAATCCAGACCTTCTTATAGGAGGTATTACTGCTATTTTAGGGAGGGCAACACCGTTTTTTCAGAATTGTCCCATCCAGTGAAGAATACAGGATCTTTGTCCCTGGGCATTTTATACCTATATGCCTCCTCATCATCATGACATTAAAAAGGCTTCTACATATTTCTAATGGGATACCAGGTGTGGACTATTGATCTAATGAATACAAAGAAAGCTAAATTATGGTCTGTGTCCCCACAGAGCTTGTGGTAGATTTAATATCATAGGCAATGATATAGATATGATCAATCTTTTTATAGGGAATAAAGAGACAGGTTAAGAAAAGCTTCTTATGATAGCAGAGACAAAAATACTCTGAAAACTTTTGGCCACTGAGAAAACACATTCCAAGTCGAGGATATAGCATTAGCAAGACCCAAAGGTGAGACCAGCCTGGATTTGTCTGAAGATTATAATCAGTTAGATTTTTATTGATGAAAAAGTATGAAATAGGGAAAAATATGAGTTCTAGGGCTAACTAGGTCAAAAGGGTCAGATTACAGAAGCCTTTGTATGACTGGTTTTGGACTCCAGATATTTGACCTGATGATGTTTGTGAATCGAGAGAGAGAGAGAGAGAGAGAGAGAGAGAGAGGGTTTGCAACTGACAACTTGTAAGAATTATAAGCAGGGAAGCATCATCGTCAAACTATTTCTAGATAATACTCTGACAGAAGCATGAAGGATATGTGCAAATGAGAGGCTCAGGTCAGGGAAAGCTGCCCCAGTGAAGCAGCACAGATGGAGAGGACAGGAGAGATTAAAGACCTAAGGTTCAAAGTTGTAAGTGTTGGTTCTGGGGCATGGAGGAATTTGAAGAATCAAGGGTGGCTTCTTGATTTCTAAAACTTGTGCAAGGAGTATACAGATGTACCACTCACTGAGGAAAACAGAGAAGTGGAAAGGGCATGGGGAAAGAAATGAGTTTAGGCTTTTTGAAACCACAGATAGTGGTTATCAATATGAGTTTTAGAGTTAGACTTGGGTTTGAATTATGGCTCTCCAGCCCACAAGCTATCTGATCTTAGACAAATTGCCACAGTCCTTCAAAGTCATAATGACTAAAAAGAATAGGTAGTGAGCAACAAATTCACCACATTTTTCTTTTTTGTCTGAACTAACTCAGTGCCTTTAACAGCTTCTGTCTATGTTCAGAACGTTTCCAGAGAATGTTTCCAGAATCCTACTCTCACACATCCAAATGATTTCATTCCCCTGGGATATTTTCTACCTTCCTAGTACCTGTTGTAGCCTCTTTGCTCAATGCATTGGTCTGAGCTGCTGAAGTTCCTCCACCTGGCATGGTCTGGCTTTACCCTAGGGGGCCTTCTTTTTACCTCCTTATGATTCATGACCTAAAGACCAAAGGCCAAGCAAGTCTAGCTCTGTATACTGCTTAAACTATCAGACCTGAGGCTACATGTTGTGTTATTCAAGAAACATTTTTCTACACTGAAAAATGTTTATGTACTCAGGATAAAAAAGTAAATTGGATATTTTTCCTCTATATCAATATCGATAACAACAGCTACTAATTATGAATTGTTTTCTATGTGACATGCAGTGGGCAAGGTCCTCTAAATATCTTATTTAAACTTCAAAATAAATTTGTGGGAATAGTTTTTATGCACTCCATTCAGAAGAAGTTTAGAGCCATGTCTAGAGAGATATCACTAGCTTATGTCTGCTGTGCAGCTCTTCCTCTGCACTGCTCACATACTTTCTAAACAAACTCCAATCCAAGAGAATTAAGAGGATTATGTCTTCCCTTACTGGACTGAACACAGTCATAATTAGACTAACTTTTTCACAGCAGTAACCAAATGCTATTCATTTTTATATCTCTGGACTCCTGCACACAGCCTACCACATTGATGATCAATGAACATTTGTTGAATGGATGGCTGAATTATCAGAAATGACTCCAGTATACATCTTCCTAGAATCCCCTCAGGTGTCAAAAAAGATTACTTAAGTCCCAACTCAAAATCAGATGACTGACCATGCATTTGTAGAGGCTCAATTTATTGCATCCCACTGACAGATAGTGACAATTAGTGAAAATAATTATCCATGGGCCAAACAAAAGAGTTAAGCATTTTGTAACTATAATTTACCAAGATAAAAAATAACAGTCCATGAAATCACTACTCCACACACACACACACACACACACACACACACACACACACCAATTTTCTATAATTTAACGTGCAGGTATATTTTAAAGATGCCATAAAAATAAATATTAACTTATATTCCCATAATCTGAAACTAAGTCAGGGTAATCCTAGGCAAGAAGCCTAGGGTAGGATTCTTCATAATGCCTAAAAGTCATTTGCTGGATTTTGTTTTTCATTTTTGTCCATTTTCATTTAAATAGATGCAGGGATTTGTGTCTGGTGGCACACTCAGTATATATAGCCAATGGACAAAAGCCTGGTGCTTTTATTCAAATGATAAAGGCATTTTAAAAAGGATATCTAATGGGAAATATGTGTGAATGAAGTCAAGGCTAATTCTGTTGTACAAATAGCATTATTTGAATAACTTTGTAAAATGATCATGAGGCTGATATATAAAGAATACTATACTGGAGATTAATAAGAAACTAGAAAGAATTTAGAAACTTTTTTCTGTGAATAAAGCAGATTTCCTTCCCCACTCTGGTTGTGCTCATCAGTAGTTGAAGTCCTGATAGAACTAAGAGGCTGACCTTCCTCCTTGTAAAAAAGAACTTCTCCTGGCTGAAATAAGATTTTTTCCTGTCTTCAAACTCCAATGGAGACATTGACTCTTTCTGGGTCTCAAACCTGCTGGTGTTGGGAAAAGAGCTATACTGTCTGCTCTGCTGAGTCTTCAGCTTGCCAACTCACCTGTTAGGTCTTTGGACCTTGACACGTTTCAGCCTCAAATATCATGTACCTCAAATTCATGCACCAGTGGGGGCCCTGCAGGATTGGGCCAAAACCGGCTCTCTGACATCCCCCAGGGGGTCCCGGATTGTGAGAGGGCACAGGCCAGGCTGAGGGACCCCACCAGTGCATGATCAGGGCTGGGGATGGATGCTGAAAGTTGGCCAGCTGGGGAGGGACCTTGAGACAGCTCAAGATTGTGTCTGGCCCATCTTGTTCAGTCCTGATCAGCCGGACCCCAGCAGCAAGCTCACATAGCAGTTAGAGTATCTTCCCCTTGATGGTCAGTGCACATTATAGCAACTGGTCGGCCGGTCGACTGCCTTCCCCTGGTGGTCAGTGCACATCATAGCGACTGGTCGACTGGTCGACTGCCCCCCTGGTGATGAGGGCAGATCATAGCGAGTGGTTGAGTAGCCTTAGCATACATTGTTCAGTCGATCAGCCAGACCCCAGCAGCAAGCTCACATAGCAGTCAGAGTATCTTCCCCTTGATGGTCAGTGCACATCATAGTGACTGGTTGACTGGTCGACTGCCCCCCTGGTGATAAGTGCACATCATAGCGAGTGTGCAAACGGTCAAATGGCTGCTTAGGCTTTTATATAGAGAGATAACCAAGCTATGGAAATAACTCAAGTGCCCATGACAAATGGGAGGATAAAGAAAATACAGTATGCACGTACAATGGAATAGTATTCAGCTTGAAAACAGAAGGAACTCCATTTGGGACAACAAGATGAACCTGGAGAACATGATGCTAAGTGCAATATCCAGTCACAGGACAGAGGCCTCATGACTCCACTTATAGAGGAACCCATAGTAGTCAGACTCGAAGAAGCAGAGAATGTGAAAGTGGTCGCCAATGACTGGGGGTGAGAGAGATGTGGAGTGTTGTTCAAACAGCATAGAGTTTCAGTGCTAACTTTAATTGAACATTTAACTTTAATTGAACATTTAGCATGATCTGAATGATCAATCCACACTTTTCATTTCACATAATCTTCACTAGAGCCTAAAGAGATAGGTAATATGATTCTTACTTTCCAGGTGAGTAACCTGAAGCTTAGGAGAGATTAAGAACTTGCCCAAGATCATGGCCAATTGGACACCAATACCACATAAAGGTTCATGACTTTGCAGTGAGACCGGAGAGAATCTCAAAGAAATTTGGAATCTATAAGAAGACTGGAATCTTTGTACCCAGCATTGGGACAGATTGGGTAATACTCATGTTTCTGTGGGATGTTTTAACCTTGGCTACCTGTCCCCACACTTCAGATCTGCCACATCTAACTGAAAGTGTTGTCAATGGGCCGCACGTGGCAGCCAAGTCTTTCACATCTCAGCTAAGGAAGAACACTCATATTTAATAGGCACCTTCCATGTTCAGGGCTATGCAGAAGACTTGAAGTATTTTATCTCATTTCATCCTTAAAGCAAATGCTGAGTGGTGGGAGCTTCT
>NW_006285997.1:7604560-7605540 GCF_000327345.1 Myotis davidii
ATTGGCTTTTCTTAAGTCAATTTCCTCCCCTCATACTGACACATGAGTAAATAACACTATCAGATTGACTATGAATCCAGTCACAAAGCTTTCCCCTAGAAATAAGAAGCTAATTCTTTAAGCTCTAATACTTTCTATTTTAAAACAAAAAAAGAAACAATATGAGCTTTTGGTCTTTATTTTTTAACAATTCAAAAGGTTTTATTATGCCATTTTAAATTTGACAAGGAATGCAGCATTTGTATAATGTACCTATTGTAACATATGGTAAAGACATACTATACTGTTTTGTTTTGTTTTTTAAATCAATAACCAATCACCCTAGGAAAAGATGTCCTTGTTTACTAGACTTGACTATACAATTGAAATGTTTTGTAGGATTTTAAAATATGACTCATGACCTCTTGTAGAACCAGTGTTATTATTATTTTAATTTAGTTGATTTATTCCCCTTTTCTGTTAACAAAAGTTGTTTATTCTCCCAGATGAAAGAATCAGATTCTTAAAACCTTCCAAGAATGGGCATTGCAAAATGGTTGTGAATTCTAAGACATCACAGAAATTTTAAGAGAAGAAGAAAGCAATGTGTTGAGTTGATAAGCTAACTAATTAAGGAGTCAGCTTCTTTTATCGGGTCCCCACACAAATAACCTTGGGTTCTTTTAAGTGATACACTAATTAATGCATGTAATCAATATAGGAATATTTTCCTTTCCCAGTGGAAACAGAATGTAATAGTATAACAAGTAGATTGAAAGTTACCCTTTCCATCCCTGGAAGGATTTAGCTTTCAGGTGCTGTATGTTTCATGACTGTATCCTCCATCTCTATTCAAATTCTAGAAGCAGGACCACAAGAGTCCGTGTACATTATCCTCACACACAAATCTTCTGACACACATATGCACAGCAGAAAAAAAACGAGTTAAACAAACAAAAATCATAGTAAAAAGAGGGGGAAATCT
This sequence comes from Myotis davidii, assembly GCF_000327345.1. Taxonomy (NCBI): domain Eukaryota; kingdom Metazoa; phylum Chordata; class Mammalia; order Chiroptera; family Vespertilionidae; genus Myotis; species Myotis davidii. Next base: position 7,605,525 of record NW_006285997.1, read on the forward strand.
TTACTATTTTTTCCCC
>NW_006285997.1:7605745-7614931 GCF_000327345.1 Myotis davidii
TACTTTTTTTTCTTGTGCTCTTCTATATCAAATGTGTGAGACTTTGTCCTATGGAGTGAATTTTGTGCTAATTCACATATATTGCAACTAGCATCTCCCATACTTTTCACTGAAATGCGACAACCTGCCTAATCTTAGTCTCTCATAACTTTTTAGCAGGGTACATATGCCTTTTTCCAAGTTCAGCTTACCATCAATGTATAATGCAGAGGAATTAAGATATTAATCATTAGCCTTTTTTCCCTGAGTATATAAATTTCTTCATAACATCTTTAAGAGTTTTATGTATTTCAGTAAGCTGAGGGGGTTTGGGGGAGACACTGTCCTTCACCTTGTTTTTTTTTTAAGTAGATATTAAAAAGTAGAAAATATTTTCAAGGTTGTAAATGGAGGTAATGGTTAAATGGAGAAAATGAAAAATCAAGATAAAATTGAAGAATTAGAAAGGAGTAATAAGATGGAGTGCTAGTGGAAGACTAAAAAGAAACAAAGATTACTTTATTTTCCAGTTCCAGGAAGATCAGATGCCTGCCAAGAAATGAATAGATGACTGTAAGTGCTGTTTCCCAGGATCCTCTCTAATGATAACATTTACAAGTATCTAAAATGAAGACGTGAAAACAAAGATAACCTTCTAGTTTATTCCATCAAGACAAAGGCATGAAAAAATTTTATTCTCCACAATTTCTTAAGAAATTTGCATGGCTTTTTTGCTTCTAAAATTCTAGGAAAGTGCTTATTTATTCAGAGATTAATTCCCATAAGCATTGGTTTTGATATTTGAGTGCAGCTTGTGGTGTACACATTTATTTATAAAGCTAAAATATAGAGGATCTTATTTAGAGATTGTAAATTTCAGGAACATTTTTTATCAGGTTGGTCTTCCTGACAATATCACTCTAGATCACTTTTCTACCTCCAAATTTTATGAAGTAATAAAATATTATGCAATATCTTCTGCCATAAAAAAAAGCCCAGATGGTTTGAACTAGGAATTAAAGTATGCGGTTTTGAGGAGACATAATATATGGTTTTATGCATAGAATATATTCAAGTAACAGATTTACTATGTGTTTTAACCCAAATGGGAAGATTTAAATTTTAAAAAAACTCTTATGCTTTTAATTAAAGGTATATTTTCAATCAAAAACATTAGTACTTTATATATGAATCTAAAATAAAAACTGACATTAAAACCCACATCAAGGAGGTTTAGCTTTCAGGCAGAATTATAAGCAGTACATTTTTCTAGGTGGTAAGATGGGCTTTCTTTTCCTAGAGCTGTTGCTGGAATATTATAGTAATTTTGGTGAGTACATTGGCAATGATAAGGATAAATTTCTGCAGTTAGCTAAAATAAAATATCCACTTGCCCTAGGGTGTCATATAAAATGAATCCAAGTTTGAGAGTTCCTTTAGTGTATGACTTGTCACTGTCAATGTGCATTACTCGGAGGGACTGTGTCTGGTGATCTATCTACTTGAATGAGCAAAATAAAGCTCTAGTTGCAACTGGTAGATTTATTCCTTATTGAAGAGTTGAACTCTTGAGATGAAGGACACACAGTGTGAACTTCTGCAACAGGAAGGAAATGTACCTTCATTTCATCTGTAATGTAGAACTGTTGCATCAAATAACATAACAAAAAATAGGGGCTTACCTTTGGAGAAGTGACATTATAAGATGACAGCTCCTGCCTCATAGATAACTATTATAAGTTTTCTTGTATATAGTCATGGAATTGTTGCAACTTAGAATAGAAAGAAAGCATTAGTTTTTCAGTCCTGGATTCCAATCCTCTAGTCACAGTTCTGCCAACCTTTAAACTGTATAATTGCAAAATAATTAATCACTGAGGGCCTCAGTTTGCCTATGTGTACAGTGACTATAATACATTAAAAAGTGCGTTGTGAAAATGATTGAATTTAAATGCAATCAAATAACTATATCATTTGGTAGACCACAAAGCCATCTCACCAGAACAGGTTCTTAAATTAGACTTTTAAAAACAACAGTTGCCTGAGTCCCATGGCTCAGTGGTTGAGTGTTGACCTATGAACCAGGAGGTCACAGTTCGACCCCTGGTCAGGGCACATGCCTGGGTTATGGGCTATATCCCCCATGTGGGGCATGCAGGAGGCAGTCGATCAATGATTTTCTCTCATCATTGGTGTTTTTCTCTCTCTCTCCCTTTCCCTTCCTATCTGAAATCAATTTAAAACTTTTTTTTAAAGCAACTCTATTAAGCAAAAAAAGGAGAGGTAGCAGGCTGCAATTTTTTTAAATAAATGGCATACTATGGACAAGTTTATATTTTCAAAAGGACTCTGGTCAGGGTTTAGCTAGTTATACACTAGCTGAGATTCCATTTGTTTTTTGAACTTTAGCAAAATACATTAGATAGTTAGATCCAGCTACTCATCCAGCCAATATGACAGTTTTAGAGCTGAAAATAGAGGCAGTTTGAAATTTCTCTCTAGTATATTAAACAGATGCATTCATTGGTTATTAAGTTATTCAACAGATAATTTTTGAGTAACCCTAGCATTCATCAAGGACAAAAAAATTGTATCTTCAGCTTTTCAGTGTTAAAAGTTGAAGATATAATAGCAGAAAAAAATAAATATATTTCCCTTATGAATGTTTTATCTAGTAGGTCATGTTCTAAATAAATTATACAAATACATATAATTATACAGCAATATTTTTAAAACAAAGGGGTTATTTACCTAAAAGGCCTTACATATTATATGGGATCAGAGAAGCATTATCTAAAAATGTAATACTATGTGATCTGAAGGTTAAATAGACTTGTATAGAAAAAAGAGTAGGAGGAAGAAGATTCAGGTAGAAAAAGCTCAAATGAATAAATGTTCTGAGGTAGAAAAATAAATGGCATTATTTTAGAAACTAAAAAAAAGTGAGAGCTAAGAAAGCAGTACAAGATAAGTTATGCTAATGTCAGATTACTAAGGGATTTGTAATACTTAGCATTTTGGTTTTTATGTCAGTGGAGAATGTCTTTATGTAAATGAGAATCCATTGGAGAGTTTTAAGCATGGATTTATATGATCTAATTTGAGTAAGAAAAAGATCACTTGACTGAATGAAAGGTAGACTGAGAAGGAAGAAGACTGGATAAAGATACTTCTTATCTGGAAATATGGACATTTTACTAAATTAATATATTGGATTTCAATTCTTTATTTCTTGATAGGATGAACTGTAACATAGTGCTTGTATATGCTACATTATCATGTCTGTGTCTTTCATCCCTCTTCATCTCACCACAGCAGCGTTTTGTCATCTCACATCATCTCAAAGGTGGTGTTTTTAGATTCTTTGTTTGTTTTTTTACCAATTGAAGGCACGACCCTCCACTGGAAAAAGGTGACAACTTAATTGATTGCAATACTGGCTTTATTGAGGTGGCCTGAAACTGAACCCACAATATCTTTGAGGCATACCTTCGTACTTAGGGTTGTTTGATATCATAAGGAGGTATAAAGTTTTTAAAAGTTATCAACTCCTACACTTAAGATTGCTATTTTCACACTGATTCAAACACATACAGGTAGAAATGAAGAAGAGTGATCATTTGGTAGTCACAGAGACTAGGACTTTTTACTTAAAAATCTCCCCTCACTCCCACCCCAACCATATTACTGATGACCAATCAGGGTGGCCCAGGCTGGCATGGTTCCAGGTGGAATATCGGGGTGTTACTGGGTCTGTTATGGCCTGACGCTCCATGGAGACTAAGCAGTCCCTGTGCAGATAATCCATGGAGGGGTCCTCTGTGGAGGTGAACTTTGCACCACTCCTTGGGAAAATGGGTGAGGTGGTGGTGGAGCTGCTGACCAATGGCATGAGTTCATGCCTTCCTGATCTCCTCCTCCAGTGGGAGAAATTGGCCTGTCCACCTGTCATCAGCTTTTTGGTCTTACCTTTATAGTCAGACTTGTTTGATCTGATCAGAGCGGGCTTTATGAAAGCTGTAAAGCACACCTGCCTAAAACAATGGCCGCACAGCTTGAGAAGAAATGCCAACTCACTGACAAGTTGAGTGCAACCAGAGAAGGGTATGTGGGGATCAAGTCATCCTTAGACTATGCCAGGTGTGAGAAAGGGTCATTAAATATATCCAGCCTTAGCGATGCTTACAGAAAGGTCACTGTGGCCTACTAGATGCTGAGACAGGGAATGACTTGCCTTGTTCAAGGTAAAGAGAGATCTAAGCTCTCACATGGCAAGAGGTGGAGATGGTGGAGATGCTAAAGATGCTCAAGTGCCTGGAAGAGGTTGTGAATATCTCCACTTCACAACTGATTTTCCAAACCTGCCAGGAGGCCAAAGGCCAAGCCCTGATGGCCCCCTCCTCAGGAGAGGACTGGGTATTAAACAGTGCTATTCCCTCCTCTCCATTCAAGCCTTGCCTGATTGTGCACTTTCACCTCCACCTGAAAACCCCTGAGACCAGTGAAGGCAGTAGAGCCCTCTCCCTGGGTGGGGGCTGCTCCTCTTCTACATGCCATACACAGCAGTCAGGTCTTACACGAAAGATCCTGCCAGTGTAAAGAACATGAGACTTGTTGCAACACACCAAAAAAGTGGGGGCCTCTCTAGAGTCACAGAATATTTAGATGCTCAGCAGCAATGAAAGAGATGCAACTTGTCTCAAATTGAATCATCATCAAACTACATGTTTCAGATCTTTGTGAGCATTATATTAATCTTCTAAGTGAACAGTTATATTCTATTTTCTCCTTGAAACATTCTAATTTTAAAATATGTGTGGCTTTGAAATAAAGAATTTTAACTGTCAAACAATATTCTTCAATTTTCGCCTGCATTGGTTTGTAAATCCACAGCCTTGTCATAATCTTATGGATCTCAAAAGAGAGAGAATAAATGAGGAACTTCATCTTGGATGATCATCTCATAATAAAATTTATTATCTGTGTCAGATATGTCATTCAAAATGTAGGCACATTTTGACACAGCAGAGTTAAAATATTATTTGATATGATGAAATTAAACACAAATTTGAATGTGTGGTATAATATGTGGCAAATGTATGAGAACATATTGCCTTTAGTAGTTGTATACCTTTGGTCTTTGAGTGAGCATACTGGAAGACTTGTTTTGCCTAGTCATAAATATATTTTTTGTGTGGAAGTGCCCACGGATGCAAACATCTTTTGGTTAGAATTAGGCCCAGCCACTAGCAGTTAGAGTACCTTAGCACCTCTAGAACTGAGGGTGAGAATGGGATGGGAAGGTGAGATCAGGTCGTAAGTAAGAGACTTAGTCAACTTTGTTTGAAAGAACTATTGAAGTTGGAAGATGAAATAAGTCAATTTTATGTTAATGTGAACTTAATTTCCTCATTACTCTTAATATGTAATCTTTATTTTTTGAGTTCTATTTTTATTTACTCCAATTATAGTAGTGCTATTTGAAATTTTCATTTACTCCAATTATAGTAGTGCTATTTGAAATTTGTTTAGTCATTTTTACCTGATTTTCCCCAAATGCCTTTTTGCCAAAAGCTGCTGAAAGCTATAGAGCTAAAGTATGCCTATGCAAAGGGAACCTCAGAAACCTTGCTAGGAAAGTAATTTTTTAAATTATACCACAAAGCGAAATGGAGACCCTGTTATTTAAATAAACTCAATAATGAATTAATTCATTTTTTTCAAATGATGGATAAAAATTACTTCATGATAAATCTGTTTTATGTTGTTCTTTATGTTTACTCATTTTATAAAAAATAGCTAGTAAATACTAATATTTGTAACATATGATGTCCATAAAAAAGTAAATTTTTCATGTGGATGCATTTTTATAAAAATTCATTACTTTTGACAACAGAAACACACACACACACACACACATACACACACACATTGAAATGTTTACATCATGTCCGTGGCATACTAACTTCCTCCACTGGACATTAGAGTTGTATAAGTTCTAGAAAATAATGGCTGAGTTTTCATATTATCATTATTATACTCTTAAAGTTTTCTTATAATTATTATTATTAATGATAAGTAAAAGAATGAAAATATATTTTCTTGAAAACCTAGAGATAGTACTTAGAATTTTCATGTGTTACCCTATTTGATCTTTGTATTTTAGGAACAAAATATGTCATGATTTTACAGTGGTTAAATTTTGAGCTTATACTAATACGCATAAAGATACCATATGGGTAGAGGTTCATATATAAGGTAAGCGTCCTCTAGACACTTGACTTCCATCTGGCTAAAATTTGTCATAATATATTGATTTTGTTAAAAGTATACATTCTACTTCTGTCAGCCAGAAAGTGGTTGTAAAAACTGCACAAATTTCTCATGTCTATGTAGTAAATGTTGACACCCGAGATATAAATCATATGACTGTCACAGCAGCACACAGTGGCTCAGGGAAATGAACTCCACAATTGTGTATAAATGCAAAGGTCATGGGGGATTCTAGTACTTTTGGAAATATACAAGAAAAAATATATTTAATTTTTGAGAATTTTAAGATCTTCCTAATAAAGATGAAAAATGTAAACTAGTTCTTCTATATAAATATAAATATTTTATCAAGCTATTTGGAATGACATTCTCCGAAAATTGCCTGAGTTTTCTCTATATACAGCTTCAACAGTAAATACATGTTTGCACATAATGAAATTGGAATCTGACCTTTAATTTTCACACTTTATTTCTACCACCATGACACTCCGGCTGCTTTCTTATACCAGATTAACTTCCAGTGCTAACATATCTTTACTGCCACCATTTCAGAAGGTAATCTATAGCCAGTAAAAAGTACATGGGCAGCCATCAGACAAGAAGAAAAAAATAAAAGGCATCCAAGTTGGAGAAGAAGTAAAACTGACATTATCACAGATGACATGATATTGTACATAGAAAACCCTAAAGACTCTATCAAAAAATTTCTAGACTTAATAAATGAATTCTGCAATGTAACAGGATACAAAATTAACACCCAGAAATCTATGGCTTTTTTATACACCAACTAGAGGCCAGTGCATGGATTAGTGCAACAGTTGGGTTGCTTGGACTGGCCTGCACCCTCTCACAATCTGGGATCCCTCAGGGGATGTTGGACTGCCGGTTTTGGCCCAATTCCCACAGGCCAGGCTGAGGGACACCACTGGTGCATAGGCACCGGGCCTCTAGTATGCATATAAGATCTTTGGTTAATCTCTTCCCTCCCCCCCATTTCCTCTGAGATTCAATAGTCTGTTCCATGTTTCCATGCCTGTGGGTTGAGCATCTGCCCCCTGGTGGTTAGAGCATGTCATAGCTACCAATCAAATGGTCGAATGGTTGCTTAGGCTTTTATATATATAAACTAGAGACCTGGTACACAAAAAGTTGTGCACTCAGGTGGGTCCCTCAGCCCAGCCTGTGCCCTCTCACAGTCTGGGGCCCCTTGGGGACCCCTTCCCCTGGTTGCTGGCACCAGTTTTCCTCCGGCGCCCAGAACCCAAGCCTTCGCTCTTTGCTGGAGGGGCCGGCACGGCAGGCGAGGGGCTTAGCTCCTTGCTGCTCGCAGCGCATGAGCCCAGGGGGCGTGGCGGAGGCCAGCACATGGGCCTCGGGGCAGAGGCCGGCGCAGCGGGCTTCCCTCTTTGCTCTTCACTTCCTATGCCGGCCTTTGCTTGCTGCTCCTGCCTGGGGCCAGCTGGCATAGCTCTGTTGCTCGGTGCCTACATATGCTAATTAACCGCCATCTTTGTTGGTGTTTAATTGCCATCTTTCTTGTTAGTTAATTTTCATATTGCCCTGATTAGTCAATGGGAAGCGTAGCAAAGATACGGTCAATTACCCTTATTGTCTTTTATTAGATAGGACTAGAGGCCTGGTGCACGAAAATTTGTGCACTCGGGGGGCGTCTCTCAGCCCAGCTTGCATGCTCTCACAATCTGAGACCCCTCAGGTAGGGTCCAGTCTCAATATCTTTACCAATACAGCTCTTAGGACAGTGGAAACTAAGGAGAAAATAAACAAATTGGGACTACATCAAAATAAAAGGCTTCTGCACAACAAAAGAAAACATCAACAGAACAACAAGAAAGCCCACTGCGTGGGAGAATATATTTGCCAATGTTATCTCCGGTAAGGGTTTAATCTCCAAAATTTATAGGGAACACATACAACTTAACAAAAGGAAGATAAACAATCCAGTCAAAAATGGGCAAAAGACCTAAATAGAGACTTTTCAAAAGAGGACATATAGAAGGCCAAGAGACATACGAAACATGCTCAAAGTCACTAATCATCTGAAAGATGCAAATCAGAATGACAATGAGGTACCATCTCACATCTGTCAGAATAGCTATCATCAACAAATCAACAAACAACAAGTTCTGGCAAGGATGTGGAGAAAAAGGAACACTCGTGCACTGCTGGTGGGAATGCAGACTGGTGCAGCCACTGTGGAAAACAATATGGCCTTTCCTCAAAAATTAAAAAAGGGAACTGCCATTTGATCCAGTAATCCCACTCTAGGAATATAACCCAAGAACACAGAAACACCAATCAGAAAGGATATATTATGTTCATAGCAGCACAATTTACAATAGCTAAGATTTGGAAACAGCCTAAGTGCCCATCAGCACATGAGTGGATTAAAAAAAGTGGTACATGTACACAATGGGATACTATGCTGCTGTAAAAAAGAAGGGACTCTCACCATTTGCAACAGCACGGATGGACCTGGAGAGCATTATGCTAAGCGAAATAAGCCAGTTGGAGAAAGAAAAATATCACATGATCTCACTCATTTGTGAAATATAATGAACAACATACACTGATGAACAAAAGCAGAGCCAGAGACATAGGAGCATGGAACAGACTGTCCAACCTAAGATGGAAGATAGGGGAAGGGGTAAGAAATTAACCAAAGGATTTGTATGCATGCATATGACCATAGCCAATAGACACAGACAGTAGGGCGGTGAGGGCATGTGCTGGGGGCTGGAGGCGGCCAGGGAGATGTCAGTGGGGGAAAAGGGAGACTTATGTAATACTTTAAACAATAAAGAATTTAAATAAAAAAAGTACATGAGCATTGCCCTGGCACTGAAAGATTACCAATTCAATTCCCATTCAAGGCACATGCCTAGGTTGAATTGGTAGGGGGGTGTACAGGAGGCA
>NW_006285997.1:7615392-7616522 GCF_000327345.1 Myotis davidii
CCCAAACTCATTGGTTAATTTTTTGATACTATCTTACATGAGAAAAGGGAACTGTGCCATGTTAAAACAAAACAAAGGGGTTCACATAGCTTACTAATATTCAGAAATTTGACCATGTAACCTCTGACTAGCAGAACAGCATTCACCTTGAAATTCAAAATACTGTTCATGTAATATATCTATATTTTACTGTCTTTTATTGTAATGTGCTATTTTGAATGTTTTGCAAAACATTCCCATTTATAGTTAACAAAACTGTATTTACCTACCGCCAGTTTATCTAAAGTATTCAGATGATTGTAAAACAGCCTATTAATTAAGATAGCTTAATTTGTTGAAAAATTTTTAAATATAATAGAGATGCATGCTCAATATAAATTACTTTGAAAAGCCCTAGTGGGTTTGGCTCAGTGGATAGTGTTGGCCTACGGACTGAAGGGTGTGGGTTTAATTCCAGACAAGGGCACATGCCTGAGTTGTGGGTTTGATCCCTAGTAGGGGGCGTGCAAGAGGCAGCCCATCAATGAGTCTCTCTCATAATTGAAGTTTCCCTCTCTCCCTCTTTCTACCCCTCTGAAATCATAAAAATATATTAAATAAATAAATAAATTATTTTGAATAAATGTAAGTGTATACGAAAAATTATAAAAAAAACACCTTGATGTTCTTCACAGATGTATATCAAATAATTGATGAAAATATATTTTACCATACATAGGCATAAATACATACATAGTATTCATTACAAAACACTCATATTATTGTTAAAAAGGAAAATAAGTGGCTTCTTCTTGATCTATGCAACAACTGTTTGATCTATGCAAATTTCTTATCCTGTTTGTCAATCATCTTAAAATTGAGAATTTATTATAGAAAAGTTTTATTGATAATGTTCCCTAAATAAATTAAAAATGTAAAATTCTAATATGGAAGATAACCCAGTGTACTAATTAAAATCCTTGGCATTAGTTTGAAATAGAAATCTACACTAATAAAAGAGAAAAATGGTAATTGGCGTACGACGCTACCCTTTTCATTGGCTAATCAGGGCTATATGCAAATTAACTGCCAACTAAGATTGGCAGTTAACTGCCAACAAGATGGCGGTTAATTTGCATATGTAGGCACAA
>NW_006285997.1:7617177-7632231 GCF_000327345.1 Myotis davidii
GGCGTCAGGCCTGGGCAAGGGGCCGATCAGGTGATCGGAGGGTGATGGGGGTCTACGCCTCTGGCCCAGGCATCGGGCTTGGGCAGGGGGCCGATCCTGCAATTGGAGGGTGATGGGGGTCAACGCCTGAGGGCTCCCAGTATGTGAGAGGGGGCAGGCTGGGCTGAGGGACACTCCCCCCCCCACACACACCCAGTGCACGAATTTTGTGCACCGGGCCCCTAGTTTATATTATAATTGACTACTTTAAAATAAAATACTTATACAAAGATATTTGCTTACTTGCAAATATGTTATCAAAGTAAAACTTGGTGAATAATAACAGTGAATTTTTCATGTCTATAGACAAAGTGTGGAGATAAATTCTAAGATAACACAAACACAATGACTGCAGCATCCTATCAAACACATATGTTGCAATCCAATAAGCATTCATGTTCTTCCATATTCATGAACTTACAAGCAAAATGTAAACAATGTGAAGCCTAATATTTTGCAATTAAAATGAAAAATATAATAAAATCATTATTGGAATCTGATATTAAATTACATAAGCCATGCTTTTAACTAGAGTAAATGTTTAGAGGTAGACCTTTTAAAAAATGCCTACTCTATAGGGGCAATACAAAATGTAAATCAAATATTGTTTCTTTTCTTATTCTTATGCATAAGTTATTTGCACATTATTATTGTTAAATTATTGCTATATTACCATGACTATATTTACATTTCTCACACTTTGTAATCTTATTATAAAAATATTAGAGGTCCAGTGCATGAATTTGTGCACAGATGGGGTACCTTGGCCTGGCCACTGGTCACCAGGCTGGGTACAGAAGGAATGGACATTGGATGCAGATGTGGTTCCCCGACTCCCCCCCTCCTCCTTCCCTCGCTGCTGCACTGCCACTGCAGCGGGCGGGTGGCAGGCCAATAGGGACCTGCCAGCCAGGGGGAGGGATGGGGCGCGGGGGGGGGGGGGGGGGGGGTTGGCTGCCAGTCCCTCGGCCCCCTTGGGAAAGGGGCCACGTCTGCCGCCACCTACCCCTGGTTCCCCATCTCAGCCCAGGGCCCGAAGGCCCTGGCGGGGTTGGGAGAGGAGGTGAAGGTCGCTGGTGGGGTGCAAAAGAAATGGACGCCAGATGCCAAAGCCACCTTTGGTGCCCCACTACCGCACAGTTCCCCACCTCCCCCCTTCACTGCTGCGCCACCACCGTGATGGGTGGGCAGTGGGCCAATTGGGGCCTGCTGGCCAGGGGGAGGGATGGGGAGAGGGACCACAGGCCTGCTGACCTGATCGCTTCTAACCTCCTCTGCCTGCTGGCCTGATTGCCCCCAAACTGCCCTCCCCTGCTGGATTGATTGCCCCTGACTGCCTCGGCCCCCACCACCATGGCTTTGTCCAAAAGGCCGTCCGGAATAACGTCTGGAAGATGTCCAGTCTAATTAGCATTATCACCCTTTATTATTATAGATACTTAAAAGTAAAATACCAGTTTCTTACCTTAAATCAGATAAATAACCAAAGAGAACTGATGAAGTAATTTATAGCATTAGGTTTTTATGGACCTAGAATTACAGATGAAATAATACCATTTGATATGAGAAATGGAATGCATGTTAACATGATTTTTGAGTTTTCCCAGATACATTCTCTACATTTAAAAATGAATACTTTAAACTGTTTTGTGGAATAGAGAGGATAATACCTGGGATGATATAACAGAAGTAAGCCTCTTAACCCTCAATATGTATCTGATGTCAAGTGCAGCAGGTTCAATGCATCATACATTTATGTGATCAAGTAAATTGCTAGAAGCAAATTTGACATTATAGAGATAAACATGGTTATTAACAGAAATCATGGTCTACGATAATCATATTCAATAAGCTAATTAATCTTAGCTCTGTCATAAGATTACTTGAAACTGGAGTAACATAAAGCTTAGGTAGCTAATTTCAAATGACTCGGGTGCACATATCCTATAGTAAACATAAGACGGACAAGGCCATGGTGTCTGGCTTTAATCCTCTCTCCCTTTTAGAGCCTATTCTGGGAATCTGCACAGGAGTGCATTCTTAGGCCACTTCCTTTTCAGGCAATCAGAATCATGAAATTATCAAAAAAAACATTATTATTATTATTATTATTATTATTATTATAGAATGAAACATAACCAATTTTGACTCTACTAAAATTGTAAATGACTTCACAAAAACAAGAAAAAAATCTAAGTCTGGTCCTCATTAAAATAGTCTTTGCAGACCGTGCTAAGATTATAGCAGTGAGCTGTGGCAGCATTATTTCCATACCAACAGAGTCCAAACACGTCAGGATTTTATTAGCCAGATTAGCATAGACACTGGTCAATTTTGCAAATGGAAAGAATTCATCCACTCTCAAAATCCTCTATGTACACTAAACAAAATTTAAATGAAATATGTTAACTAATTTTCTTAATAAAGTACACAAAAATGGCCTTTGATTTTTCTTTTTTCTTTTATTTAATATATTTTATTGATTTTTACAAAGAGGAAGATAGAGGGATAGAGAGTTAGAAACATTGATGAGAGAGAAACATCAATCAGCTGCCTCCTGCACACACCCCCCCCCACTGGGTATGTGCCCACAACAATGCCCTTGACCGGAATCAAACCTGGGACCCCTCAGTCTGCAGGCCGATGCTCTATCCACTGAGCAAAAACAGTCAGGGCTGATTTTTCTTTTTAATAAAGACACATGTGAACCTGGAATAGACTTTTTTAAAAAGTATAGAATTTGCCATAGATTGAATTAAAAGGTCCAACAACTTACCATCTCTTACTAGAATGAAATGAGCTCATAAATGCCAAGTTCTCTGTTTTCAGAAAGGACACATTTCTTAGTCTTTTAAATGGAAATAAAAAAAGCACACCACATTACTAATGTGTAATGACATTGGGCCTTCTTATGTTTTGTTCTTATGGGTTTTTTTTGTTTTTGTTTTTGTTTTTTTTTTAACGGGGTCTAAAGAGAAAGGTAGATAGCTTGTGTAACAACATATATCAAACATAGCTCCATACCTTGAGTGAAATGTCTAAGATTGATATCTTTTTAATTATTCAAATGCATATATATACATATCACAAGCATTATATAAAACATTAAGTATTCTAAAAGTTCTAGAAGCCAACTGGGACAACCGTCTTTGGAAGCCTTTCCTAGTATTTAATGAGCTTTATTTTGAAGAATGATTTATGTGTAACATAAACGTATTTTGCTACAATTGAAGCCCAAGTTTTAGATCTTTAACCTCTGAAAGACTGGAACAGATCCTCATTTTATGACACATGCAAACTCTTTCATGTGCTTAAAAATTGTTTTAAATTTTCTCCTCTTGAGCCTTCTTTTGTTCAGATTAAGTAACTCCCAATTAAATGACTCCCCACATTTTCCTGATCCACTAAATGCTGCTAATTATATTCCTCAATTTCCTCTACCCATTTTAAATTAATGCAAATCAAACTGAACCTGATATTCCACTAAAGATGCTATTTTTCCACTTTTGCATATCTTTCTCTTGCAAAGATTAACCCACTGAGTTTTTGCTTGTTTGTTTTTAATGATAGTGTCCTGATATCTCCTGGTTTTGCTGCTTTTGGGCCAAACTATTCATATTCCCCTGTAACTGTGAAATTTCTTTGGGATTCTGAGACATCAAAGCAGCAAGGGAATATAATTAAGTAGGATCCCCACCTGGAAAAAAAAATGTATGCTCCTACTCATTAAGCTCTACTTCTCTCAGATATGTATTTTTACAGTGTTTTATTTAAAAAAAAATCACTGATGCTTCCTCTAGATACATTTCGAATAGACCTAGTTAGTGCAATAAAATAAATGGGTCATTTTCAACCCATTAATTAGAAACTATCATTGCTGTGAGGATTTTGCTAACAGCCAACAAAAATCTTTTCAACACCGGAAGATGTTCACAGCAGCCCAGCGGGCACTTCTCACTTTTCCATTAGACATTCCATATGCATCCATCAACTCATTACAGTATTCCACCTATCTGTCAACCTTTGCCAGGCTATCACATACAAGCATGCACCCTAAGACGATGCTTATGAAATATTCATAAACATTTTCAAGTTACAAGTTCTTCTCATTCAAGATCAGATTTAATGGCAACACTCTCCCGAAGAAGTTAATGAGAAAGCATCTCTCATAACAAATGAGCTCAGACAGGCAAGCGCCCTACGATTTCACCAGGTACTCTGGTCCGAAACAAATTGAACACCAACTCAGGTTTACCTTTCTTTCTTTTCTTAGGCGCCTAAGGCTATGATTTCCTGACAGTCAATAACCTGATAAAAATATCAAAATTCAGTCAATGTGCATGAATGTAACCCTCATGACCGTATCAAACACACTGGTTGATTTTTTTAAAAAATACTTTGCATGGAAAATAACATGTAATATTTTTTTACCCCTTAAATCAAGTCAGATTTAGACAGCTAAGTTTGTAAGTCTGAATCTTCTGATTAGTATGCTCAATTGACTAAGGGCAGAAGCTTACTGAAAGACCCCCCTGAATGGAAAATCTTGCTCAAATGGAATGCATGTCTTGTAACCACTCAAACAGCTCCCATGGGAGGGAGGACAGACTACATTATATTGAGAAGCATTTTCAGGCACCTGTTGAGAATCCTGATAAGTCCACCCTCACTCTCCTCCCCTCTCCACCTCCACCACAGACACTTATTTTATTTTGAAATGTTTTATTTTATTCATTTTTTTAAAATATGTTTTTTATTGATTTCAGAGTGGAAGGGAGAGGGAGAGATAGGAACATCAATGAGGAGAAAATATCATTGATTGCCTACATCCTGCACACCCCCACCCAAGACTGAGCCCCCAAACCTGGCATGTGCCCTGACCAGAAATTGAACCGTGATCTCTTGATTCTTGGGTTGACACTCAAGCACTGAGGCACTGAATTTTTTTTTAAGATGTCAATAGAATTGAAATTACAGTATGATTAACACTCATATGCTAATCACCTGGCTTCTCCAGATGTTATTTTTCTTCCACATTTGCTTTATCTTCCATGGGTAGGTTTTTCATTCTAAATCATTTGAGAGTAACCTGAAAAAAACTATTTGTTCAGTTGTTAATCTCAGAGACTTAGCTACTCACTGTAGATCAGTGACCATCCCTACATCACAGTGGTTTTGTGAGGATTATGAGTGTTTATATGAAATAATGTATCTGAAAGTAAATTACAGTGTTTCAGATAATAAAAAAGCTCCTTTATCATCGTTATAACACAATAGTAATAATGAACACTTACTGAGCATTTATGAAAAATGAGATGATATCAAAACAACACTATCATACTAGTTTTACAAGGAAGAAAAGTAAGTCTTACAGAGGTTAAAAGGCTTGATGACTGACTCCTAGTGATTAAGTGGTTGAGCTGGGATTCAAACCCTATATAACTGATCGGATTCTATACTTGAGCCATGGGATGTGAGGTAAGAGTAAATGTTGTCAGCTCCGCAACTTGCCAACTTAAGTAAACTATTCATAAAGTATCTGCTTTTCAGTAGCATTGCAGCCCATTGATTTTCCTGTTAAAGACACTAAATTGTTATTATCTTATCAATTACCTTTCAATAAAATATTTATGAATTGTAGTATGTATAGTACCCGAGTTCTCACTCCATAGCCATGTAGGCCATGGCTGTGCAGACTTCACATGTAGGGAGCTGGCGTGGACTGTACTTTGATACGGAGCAAAAACTATGGACAGTGGCCTTTATTCTGGCCCTACTGGAGACAAGATTGGGCTTTTCCCATGGCGAGAGGGACAGAAATGGATCCACGGAGGGGAACCCCCTTAATTTCACACCATCAATAAAGCTTTCCATGAAACTCCTTTTTCTCGTGGTGGCCTCAGGATATCCATTCCCTCGACATAAAGCAATAACTCAACTCCCACAGATAACACAGTGACATTTTAACAATTTCCCACTGAATACATAAAGTAGCAAATTTTTAATTTCCAATATTTAATAAAAACAATTTAAGCTAGAGAGACTATTGCCAGCACCTCTCAAATCACCAAACATGGTCTCACACGCAACTTGTGAAGTATCATCTGCATGCATGCATTTCCCAGTTTTAGGGCAAATGACTTTAGAACTGTACTTTCTAATCAATCAGAATTTTAAAGAAGCTCAAATTAATTGCAAAACAAAATCGTTTCCTGGTTTATCAGTTACCTGATCTGTATTATAACTTATTTTGAAAATAAATTGTATCTGCCTGTTTTGTAATCAAAGCACACGGATTATAAAGCCAGGCAAAAAAGAAGGAAAAAAAAACACATATTTACTAAGTCATACTAGGAATTTTTTTAATCCCAAGGAAAACATTCTTATATGTTTTGCAAATCATCATATGAAATATGCCATGTATAGCCATGTTTCACTTTAGGTTGCTCTGCCATGTTTTTCAGACCTATTTGATTCTAATTACACAGTAAAACACTGTCATTTAGTTTTGTTGTCTACAACTGACAAACAATAAAGAATCCACAATATTGCAGACGATTTTTGAAAATATTATAAATTAAGTTATTTCATTAGTGAGCCTATCAATAAATCATTTGGTCCACTCAGAATCATACCCTGAAATTACCAAGTTATCTCCGTTTTACTTCAAAATAGACTGTTGTTTTCAAAACATGCTGAAAGCAATTACTACAAATATTGAAGCAGAATATGTCAGCACATATCATACCACAGGAAGCCAATGTGGGCTGATTTGTATCATAGTGTTTAATACAGGGTGTGTGTGTGGGGGAAATAGGTTTACAGTTGTTCATATGAAAAATAATAGAATATTTAATAATTAATAATACAATAATAAACTGTGTTTCTCATACTCACAACTATAAACCTCCTGCTGCTCCACCGTGTATTATAAATTTAACAAAACAAAAATTTAAACAAGGCATTGCACACATGTGTGAAAAGTTCAGATAGCTCCCTATGGCAGTCACATAACATTTCTCAGAAGAAAGGATCTGGAGTGGATAGAACAACACTTGACTATCTGCAATTTAATAGTAATTTGGAAGACAGGTCAATTTCATTTACTCTGCTAAATATCACTTTTTTTTATTTACCAGTTCTAATAAAATGTTAAAATTGTCCTTTTCTTAACAGAATCAAAAATAAATTTTATATTATATCACAGATGTCTCAGCAGCCATAATACTATCACCAAGTTATACTATTGCTTAATTACAGATATGCTGTTATTTAAAGGCCAACAAGTATATTAGACAGGCATGCATTGGAACAATGGCAAGTAAGCAAGGCATGCTAGAACTATAAGGGCTCCTCCTGAATTTTATTCAATAACTCATTTTATATATGACTAAAGGCCTGGTGCACAAAATCCGTGCACAGGTAGGGTCCCTAGGCCTATTGGGGCCTTTTGGCTGCCAGCTGGGCCCTTCCTTCCCCAGCTGCACTCCAGCTTCCAGCTGTCAGCCAGGGTCTTTGTTCCCTGGCTGCTGGCTGCTGGCAGGTGCTGTCCTTCATTTCATGCCACCCCCTGGCGGTCAGCGCATGTCATAGCAAGCAAATTCCCGGTCTGTTCGAAGTCCTGAGGGGACACTTTGAATATTAGCCTTTTATATATATATGTAGACTAGAGGCCTGATGCATGAAGATTCATGCAAGAATAGGCCTTTCTTCCCCTGACTGCCGGCACCAGTTTCCCTCCAGCACCCAGGACCCAGGCCTTTGCTCCGGGGCCAGGTACCAACTCCTGCCTTCACCCTGGGGCCAGGAGCCGCCTCCCACCTTCACTCTGGGCCGGCTTCTGACATCTTTGTCGCATATTTGCATATTTCCTCCTTATTGGCTGTGGGCGCCACCATCTTTGTTGTGAAGTGATGGTCAATTTGCATATTCTGTCTTTATTAGATAGGGTAACATTTATCCTGAGATTGCTTGAAATTGCCTTTGTATGAGAATTACAAAAAGTTTTCTATAGGTAATCAAAGTACTTATGAAAAACAATCATGTTTGAATTAGTATTCTTTACTAATAGGCAGGGCCGCGTCGGCCTGCAACCTACTAGATTTAGATTAACATAAAAAGAAAATTATAACTGAAAATTAAAGAATAAACATGATTTTCTTTGAATAATCTGCTGTAGTTATTCCTTGTGAATAATAGTTAAAATTTAAGTCTTCTATTATACTGTGTATATTTCTGGAATTATACTCTTTAATCTTTTTAAATTTTCCAATAGAAAATTGATTTAAAATATAGAATTATTCCAATAATGATTGCAGTTATTCTTGTTGTTAGAGTTTTAAAATTTAGAGATTAGATAACTGTAATGTTCAAATTATATATTCATTATTAAAGAAATATGTTATAGCCCTAACTGGTTTTGCTCAGTGGATAGAGCGTCGGCCTGTGGACTGAAGGGTCCCAGGTTCGATTCTGGTCAATGGCATGTACCTTGGCTGCAAGTACATCCCCAATAGGGGGTGTGCAGGAGGTAGCTGATCAATTTTTCTCGCTCATTGATGTTTCTAACTCTCTATCACTCTCCCTTCCTCTCTGTAAAAAATCAATAAAATATATTTAAAAAAATAAAATAAAGAAATAGGTTATATTTAAATGAAATTTTTAGGTGTAATTTAAAATGCAATGCAAGAGAAAATATACAAAATTAAGGTAAAGATTTAATAAAATTTGGAAATGTAAATCTAATAAATAAAAGTAACTTTTTTTTTACCTGTAATAGAAAGCTTTTTTGTTCAAGTGACATATTACTAAAAATATGAAATCTTTATTTGGAACTATATAACAGACTATAAAATCTTTTTAATTTCTTTTGCATAAAAGAATAAACATATGTTTTCAGTTAAAAAGAAATTTAATGACTATTTATGAGAATAGATTAACTTGTATGTTAATAATTATTAGTATAACTAGGGGTCCAGCACGCAAAATCGCGTGTGACCCAGGACCCAGAGTCCCGTGGCTCGGCGGGACTTCCCGCAGCTGCTGCTGCTGCCTCCGCAGGAGGTGGGACTCAGAAAGAGTCTCAAGGCTGCCCCCGCCACCACCACAGGAGGCGAGATCCAGAAAGAGTCCCACAGACACCTCTGCCACCAGGAGGCAGGACCCAAAATCCCACCCGCACCTCTGGTCAAATCCTCCAGTCAAGCCCCCGCCCACCCACTGACCGGTCATTATGGCATGATGGTGTGATGACCACAGGCTTTTTATAAAATAGTTAATACTTTGATGAGTGTATATTATTGTCAAAATTCAAGTGAAACTATTTTAAGCTTATTTAGCTATAATAAGATTTTATAGCTTATTAAAGATTAATTTGCTATAAAAATTTTAGTAATCTATTGAATTTTAAACCAGATACAATATATAGGGTAGCTGCAATTTTAATTACGTAAATTGTAGGGAGAGGTATTTTTCTTCAAGTATTAATTTTTAGTGATGTTTCTTTCCAGAAGTAATTTAACTTGTCTCCACATATTTTATAGCCACAACAGATTGCTAAAGTACAAGCTGCTGCTTAGGACTCCTTGTCAATGTGCTCCTGAACAAGATAATAATAATTAATCTATTTTTATCATAAGACACTGAATGGAAAAGTAGAAAGAGAACTTAGAGCCGTATAGCTAGTGACTAATAATTAGACATCAAGTGAATTCTTTTTAAAATGTGTTAATATAGAGCTAAGACTTCTTTATTTTAATTTATTTTTTAACATTCATCACTCTACATAATATTAGTGCAGATGTGAAAGGAATCATGCAAAATTTCACAGTTAGCTTTAAGATAGCATATTCTAAATTCAAATGTAAGAAAATTTTAAACTAAAATTTCAACACCATATCACACCTGAAATAATCCAAACCCTTGACTGAAATACTTCTTTACTTCCCTCTATTCCTCCTTTTCTCTCATGCTCTATCTTCTGTCTCTTTCTTTTTTGTCTTTCTTAACTTATACTATAAACTTTAGTAAGAAAAAACAAAGCGCCTTGCAGCATTTTGGGGGGCCAAAATTGCATGAATATATGGGGATTACTTATGCTGACTATGTATATGTAAAACTCAACCTTTTAATAGATGATGTCACTTGTTATGACTTCATAACATTCCAATGGTCAGTAAATGTTATTAAATTATATTATTATGTAGGTATACTCAAAGTGTGTGGTATTTATTTTCTTTAAGTAGTAGCATTTATTCCTAATTTGTGAGAAACAATCTATTTAGAAGTATAAAAGCCTAACAGTTGTTTCCTACCTCTCATTTTCCTCTATGCTCTTTCAAAATTCCTACCTATATAAGCATGCTATGGATTTAAGTGGAGGTTAGGTAAGTTATACACTGCCCATATAATATGCAATAGATATTTAATATAAATAATATCTAATGAATGTATGCAAAACAGTTTCATTAATAGAAAACTATATTTGGGTTCCTGGATGATTAATGTTGTAATTATAAGGATAAAATATATCTAAGAAGAATACAAAAATCTGCTAATATTTACTGATGTCTTACTATATAACAGTGAGTACTAGGAAGATGTTTATGTTATTTCATTTATAAAAATGGCAATAGCATTTGTGGATTTTTGTGTGTAATGTCACCATGCCCAAAGGCATAGACATGTATTCACTGTAACTTCAATACATACAAATTCCACTCCTATGAGATAGGGGGCTGATAAGTAGTGTGGACACAGACAATGGCCTAATCTTCACATTTCAGTGGGATTTAGTTGATGTCTAGCTGTCATGGAGTGCACAGTGATTTTTTGTTATTATTGATTTTTTTGAACGTGAAAATGGCTTTAAGAAGAAAGCCAAATGCTTTTATTGCATTTTATGAAATAAATTCCATACTAGAGTGGTAGTCAGCAATTTGGGAATATATGAGGATTATAGAGTCTGTTTTACCGTGTCTCAGACTGTCACTGAGAGAAACCTACCTGAATCCATTATGACATGTAAGAGAACATTCTGTCTTAAAGCTTACAGAATTAAAGCACCGTCCCATAAAATAAACTGCTATAAATACAAAGTTAAAATAAAGCCTTCCCTCTAAGGTTTAAGCATAAGGGGACTAGTCCAAGGTAGTCTGGAGACTTGGTTGGCTCTTCTTTGCAGCATGTATCTAAAAGCCATGTGCCTTTCACAGTCCCTGCTACACAATGTGGAGACTTTCTCATGAACCTCCTTCCTGGAGACTAAGTTAGTGTGTACACAGTAGTTACAAGGGATCTAATGAGGTCCCCTCCATCTTGGGTGTAAACTATTTTTCTACTTATTTTAGGGAGACATTAAAATCCCACTGTGCTCCTCCTTTGCCCTTCTCGCCTCGGATTCAGAGATTCCCTACCAAATTCAATTTTGAACTATGACTTAGAAACTACTGTACAACTAAAATAACATTAACTGTTCTCTTTACTAATTTTGCTGCATGTTCCCAGTACAGATGCTCATTTAGAATCATGATTCATAGTTGTGATTCACACAGAAGTCAATCCGTCCTCTGCCTTTTCAACTAACTGTATTACTGAACTCCCTCACTTTCAAATTTCAGTCCCAGAATATATTTGATGAGCAGGTGAAGTAAGCTTGGCTGTCATCATGCTGTATAAACTAACTTGTCTAATCCATGCTTTATTTCTCTTTACTTTGTGAATATGTATTAATAGCTATGATATCAGTGATTCTTCCAAATCTCTGGGAGAAGCCACAGAAAACAGAATGGAAGGCTAAAGAAAGGATGCCTTGATTCCTCTGCCTAGAAAATAATGCCAAGTTTGTGACAAAGCTCTCTGTCTGGAGGGGGGATTCTGCACAGAACTCTTTGTTAAATCTATTTATAGGCCTGTAACGACGATAATCGGGGAAAATACACCAGATTCTTAATAACTGTGTCCTAGTCTAGATAAACCACTAATTCACTACCTTATAGATATGGCCATGGTTTTTGAAAAATATTCTCTGGATCAGTCAAATACAAATAAAAAGAAATTTATTTTTTTTCCTTACCCCATTAGCTACTGGTAAGAATTTTGACTATTTAGCCCATAAGTGTTGTTAGAACAAAATTTTAAATGCCTTATGTTTACTTTAATTTTTGAATATTTTTTTACAAAATATTATATGCAAAACTATTATCAACCATTTAAAATTTCAGGAAAATATAAAGCAGTAGAAATTATTCATATTTTCATGGACCCAATTTATATAATTGGCCCCTGCCCATTGACACCATATTAGCCATTATCTCTGGTAGGTTAAACAAACTTCATGGAATGTACTCAGGACAGTGTTACTTTGTTTCCCACATCCTTTTAAGTCCTTTTAATCCACGTCTAGAGAGGAACATTCTTTCCTAAACACTTAGAGGAAAACGTCTGATTACCTGATACAATAAAAGGGTAATATGCAAATTGACCAAACGGCAGGATGACTGGTTGCTATGATGTGCACTGACCACCAGGAGGCAGACGCTCAATTCTGGAGCTTCCTCCTGGTGGTCAGTGCACTTCCACAGGGGTAGTGACGCTCAACTAGAAGCCAGAAGCATGACGAGTACAGTGGTGGTGGCAGGAGCCTCTTCTGCCTACGAGGCAGCACTAAGGAGCAGCAAGCTGAGCAGTAAGGAGTAGCAAGCAGGTGGGTGGTAATGAGCAAGGCTCCCAGACTGCCCCCGAGGGGTCCCAGACTGCGAGAGGATGCAGGCTGGGCTGAGGGACCCCCGCAAGTGCACGAATTTTCGTGCACTGAGCCACTAGTTGGTAATAAAAAGTCTAATTTGAGCCAATTGTCATAAGTAACTAATTAGAATGCCTAGTTCTGATACCATGATCAAAATTCTATTCTTGAAATTCATCTTCTTACCCCTCCACCAGATCAGGTCTGTTATTGGAGAAGGAGTGAACTCTGTTTTATTTTCTTCACCACTGACTAATGATACTCATCTATAAATTAAAAATAGCCATAGTCCCTACATCATAATACTGTTATTGTAAGGATTTTCTCCAAAATTAATATTCAAAAAATCCTTTCCCCCAAGTCTTCAAACCTTTCCTACCCCATATAAAAGTAAGGGGTTTAATAATTGCCTAACATGTTTTCAACTGTTTTGTTTGAAATATTGGTGTTGGGTAACTCATTTTGAAAGGTCTATTCTTTTATATATTAAAATCTCAGTTAAAAACTCCAATTTAGCATCTTCATCTTCTTTCTTCCTTTATTTCATTATCTATCATCTATCTATCTATCTATCTATCTATCTATAATCATATATCTACTTACCTGTCTACCCTAGCTACACCATACACACACCTATACATACACATTAAAGATTCAGGATATGAAATGACACTGACTGGATGTAAATCTTTATTGATTCATGTAGGTAGCTCTTCACCTTTGAGCTAGTCACTTATTCTTTTTCTGCCTTAGTTACCATTCTGTCTCAAAAATAGAGTTACTGTGAAGATTAATGTGATAACACATAAAACGTCCTTAGAATAATATGCAACTCATATTATTAACAATATTGCACTAACAATAAGAATAACATTATTATTATTATTATTATTGTAAATGTCCTCTTTATAACTTATTTGTTTGATTTATGAGAATTTCCACATCATTATTCTTCTTTGCATTGTAATTATTGTACAGTATTCAGCTGTACAAATGTAACATAAATTTTAATACTTAATTGGATATTCTGTCACATCACTGGTCATCATTGTGTTTATCAACTCTGTTTTATTCCCCTTTAGAATATATTGATTGAACTGGAATTACTGGATCAAAATGTGATTATTTTAAAGCATTTAATACATGTTGACAAGTTATCCTGTAAAAATTTATAGCAGTGTATACTATATTTTCATGACCATCTTAAAATTCTGGACAGTTATATATTATCACACACTGACTTAGGTGTAAGGGCGTCCTTGGAAGATAATAAACAACAGGCTCAGGGTGTTCTCTGTCTCCTTACAGAGTATGCCAACAGATTTCTGAAACTTTTTCAGACCTGGCAATTAACACAGCTCATCTAGGGTTGGATGAAGATAAAGCCAATAGATCTTCAGAACCAGATAGTTCCAGTGATATAACTATACTGACCATTATTTTTAATAGTAAAAGAAAATTAAGTACAAATGAGCAATAGTGGCTGTCTACGATGGTGGCTCATTATATGATACTTAGATCAAACTGCTTTAATTATGTAAATGCATCTAGTGGATAAGTGTTAATAAACTTCTATTTAAATAAGTAAATCAAGAATCTGCTTTTCCTAAGCAGATTACCATTCAATTAAATTCCTAGCACAGTCAGTAACTGTGAAGTTATACAGTTGACAAAACCAATCACTAAGGAGTATAAATCAGCCAGATGCTAGTCTAACATAAAGACGATAGTAATTAGTCAGTTTTGTCAATAAATTAAAAGTTTCACATATGTCATAAGAGGAGGACACCATTATTCTCATTTTTAGTATTCCAGATAGGTATCATTATGAAATGTATGCCAATTTTATCAAGGTCTCACAAACTCACGAATGCTTGGCTTACAGTATCTTCTGTATTAAGTTATAAGGATAACCACCTCTTTTTCTTAAAAATGTTAATTTAAAATGTTCTGTGTTGGAAAAGCCATCTTGTTGTGACACTCTCTGCCTCTTTTACACACACAGACACACACACACACACACACACACACGCAACACACTCACTTCACACTCACAGAAGCATATAACTGCAATAAAGCAAAAAAAAATATATGTATATTCATCCCACCACCAAAAAATAACCATTGGACCAACCTTATAAAGTAGTGGCAATTTTCCTAATTTCAGGAGTGCAATCTGGTTTGTTATATTTCTCATATTTTTTATCCTTTTTAAATCATCTGCATTTCCATAACTCACATCAATGATTTCAGCCTGAAAGAGAAGGAAAAAA
>NW_006285997.1:7632506-7642240 GCF_000327345.1 Myotis davidii
GGACAAAACTACTCCCGCCTGCATCAATCTGGCATTCAAGGACTTTAGAATATGGTCCCAAACTACTACTATTTCTGTCATAGCCTCCCCCCGCCCCACCCCACATCCCAGACAGTTATACTCTACATCAATATTTCTCATTTTTAAAAGTCTCCTGTTATTAACATAAAAATGACATGACTTTTTGGAGATCCTAATGGGCATCCTCTGATATAGTTGCCCTTTCTTACTCCTTGAAAAGTACTGCACTGAAGGTTTTCTCAAACACATATTCCTATGAGCCAATATGATATATGTCAACCCTACTTTCTGTAATTCCATTATAAAAATAGTTGTTATGCTTTTCACTGGAAAAATGATATTACAACACAAAATGTGCTGTTTCAATCTCCAGCATATCTACAAGGAAGTGTTGATAAGGACTTAGTGGTGCCAAGCAGTGAAAGTATGAAGAAGGAGGATCCAGATCTTGAAATGCCCACGGTTGTCAATTGGAGCTAATGCACTTCAGCCAGTATTTGAAAGGGGCTTCCATAGAAGTCTCACTTCAGGAAAGAATTCTGTTTTTAGAAGAACATATGAATACCACCAAGATATTGGTAAGTGTGTTTGAAGAAATATTTCTGGCATAGAGAGTATTTCCTTAGCAATTAATTCATATTCATTTGTAAGAACTTTACAACATACATTAAAACTCATTTCAAATGTTATCTGCCTCCTGAATTTTATTTTTCTGATGCTCAATTCTAATTTGAATCCAAGTTTCTGTCTCTCTTAAAAACCCCACCAGGACCCATAAACTTATCTATGTTTCATTTTCTAGTACAGTGAAATTTTCTCAGTGATGGGTACATTGTGTACCCATTCTCACCCAGGTACCACTCCTACACTGTTGACTTATCTGTCTTAAATTAAAATGATTACATCTTATAAAATACCTCTGAAAAGTAAAGCTGTACTTTCAAATGGATTTGCCAAGAAAACCTAATTTGTTAAACAAACTTCTGTGAGAATATTTTCATTATAATTTTCTACCAATAAAAATGTGATTAAATAAATCAGTGCTTTATTTATACCACTTTTGAGTTTGCTGATGCCATTATGATATGCATATTTGTTGATTTAGGAATTTAAAGACTTGATTAAATAACTGATCACATAATACTAATACTCACATTGAAAAATGAGATAATTCATAGTTTCCATTTCAAATTTTTAAGCTACCTACTAATTATTTGTGATTCACTGCGAGCATCTTAAAACAGGGCTATTACTCAATTGGTTACATTAAAGAATATATTTTTCTTATTTGAGAGAGTTTGAGGGGAAATCATACTGGTCTGAGAGGACGTAGACCAGTCTGTGAGTTATTCTGTTGTGTACATACCAGACAGGTGTGGCAGCTACAAAAATAAAAATTCTGTAAAAGATATTTAATTATTGGAAAATAGCAATAACTTGCATCAACAATGGCAGTTTCAATTAAAGAATTTTTCCACTCATCTTCTACAAATAGCACATGTCAACACATTAAAGCATTTTAATATACTAGTAATAGGGTTGTTATTTTTCACAAAAATATTCCTCAATAGAGGAATTATTATATTATAGTATTATATTAGTTGATTTTGGCTTATGCACTTTGAGGTTATTCATTAAAAATCAGTAATTACAAAAGTTTCAGTGTTCTGAAGGTTTGACAGGTGATAATAAAAATGTATTTATTGCTTTAAAAAGAACCAGGTCCTTTCTAAATGTCTTTCCTATTTACCTTCAAGCAAGCTGAAAATCACAGCTGCAAGAAAGCACATTGAATTTTTCTTAGACACAAATCAATATACAGTGATATGATAAAATGTCAAGCCATTTCTTTCCACACATTCAAGTTGCAGCAATGCACCTCTTCTTACTGTATGTATGGTGTCTCTCTAGAAAATTGTTCACTCAACTGGTTGGACTACTATGATTAATTTACATGCAAAAATTAAGAATGGAGTCACACCCAACTAGTCTCTTTGGGAAATGTCAAATGAGCAGGAACCTAATTATCCGTTTAACTATTTACTCCATGTGCACCCATTGTTCTTTTGTGGATTTCATTGACAGATAGGAGAGAGCACTGAGAGAGACAGAGTCAAATGGAACTAGTTCTGTTTTGTTTTAAATGTTTGTTTTTATCAAATAAAAATATGAAAAAATCTCTACTTTAAATTTGTTTAAATAATATGTTAAATTTCAAACTGAGAACAAATAAAACAACAGAAACAATTCAGACAAAAAATCAAATATTTTATACTTGTCAAAAAAACACAACACATATTGAGATGACAACAGAGAGGAAGATTGGTACACTTTAGAACAAATATTAAACCTTAAAATATTGCCCTAGCTGGTTTGGCTCAGTGGATAGAGCATCGGCCTGTGGAGTGAAAGGTCCTGGGTTTGATTCCAGTCAAGGGCACAAGCTTGGGTTGCGGGCTGGATCCCCAGTAGGGGGCATACAGGAGGCAGCCAGTTAATGATTCTCTCTTATTGATGTTTCCATCTCTCTCTCCCTCTCCCTTCCTCCCTGAAATAATAATTTTAAAAAATGTATTTAAAAAATAAAATAAAATAGAATAAAATTATCTTCTACCTGTAAAATAGAAGGAATCATAAATCGGACAATTAAATAAACATGACTAAAAATAAAAATATTCAAAACTGATTCGACTATGTCAGTGCTCCTGTTACCATTGTAACTAGCTAGTTAATATTAAAATAGGGAGAGAGCACAGGGGAGGCCAGACATTATAAGCACAGTCCTCTGGGCAGCTTCACCAGGAAGCTGCAGTTTCACACTCCCCACAGAGAAGCACGGATCCATTCCCTGCAGATCACTGGGGGAAGGGGCCCAACAAGTGGGGAGATGGACACAGGTACAGCAAAGTGGGGTGATGTGGTCTAGCCTGGGGAACAAAGATAATTGGCTAAGGCATGGAGCCACTGCAAGCAAAGGAAATCCAGAAGGATTCATCGGTTAAGCTCCCAGTTCTCTCTCTCTTGTTCCTCTTGTGCTCCTGTTTCTCCCTTGCTCCTTGACCCATACTAGCCTGCCAAGTGACCCTAGAAGCTGCATGGTCCTTGGCTATGCAGATGCCACACGCAATGGGCTGCTGCTGGGAACACAAGCTCACCTGGCCAGACACGGGACGTGACTAGACTTTAATATAGAGCAGAAACTCTTGAGAGTGGTTATAATCCTAGCTCTGCTGAAGACAAAAGGGTACTTTTTTTCCCATGGCAAGACAGGGGGAGATGAACCCTTACTATTACATCATCAATAAAACTTTCCACGATACTTCATCCTCCTGTGTGTGTGTGGGGGTGGGGGGGGGCTTAGGAAATTCTTATTCTTGTGGCATCCCAAGAACCCCACTTCTACCAGGAACAGGTGGGGACACAGGAAACACCACACCTATAACATTTCTATGGTTCTATATAAAAATGGAGAAGCACCCTAAGCAGAAGCAATAGAAGACAGAAATGAATAAATTATTTCCTGTAATCAGCTAAGAACAATCATAGAAAATAACCAGGTCAGAGAAGTGTCTCTGGGGACACCCACCTGTGGGGTGGCCTGGGCTCCACACTGAGGAATAATCCAGTGCCACGTTTTCTCTTCTACCTTGAAGTAGCAAAATTTATTCATGCTTAGGAAATGACATATGCTTTGGAAATTTTCAGATTTGACATTTTCAACCAAATCAATCACTCTGAATCCTCCTAGTTCCTCTCTAAGAGAGATTCTGAATGTACAGAATGTTTGAAAAGCCTGCTTTGACTAAAACAGTAATTTTCTCCTCAAAATTAGAAATGGTAAACTCAAGCAGTTCTCCTACTGACAAAATACATTATCAGAAGTACCATTCATCTCAATATAAGTTTTACTTTAGAAATTTACTACTATCTCATATAATTTAGCTTTTGAATAATCTTTAAATTAAAGAGCTCAGGCTTATTAAAAATGTGAAAATTCAAAATTATTTCTGATGTTTACCTTTATCCTTTCTAAATAGCATGAGTATATTAGTACTTACGAAGAGTTCAATATTCAGAGATCGTTACAATTTTATTAGTACTTCATTTTCAAGTTCATGCAAGTGCTTGCCATCATGGACATTATTAGGAAAACCACAATGCATTGAATCATAAAAAAGATTGCTGCTTCCTTCCCCGCCCCCATAACAGACATCACTAATCAATCATAGTTCTTCCATGAATCAAACTGCTTCTCTAAACATTATTCTAGCGAATCAAAGTCAATTAAATAGAGATTGGCATAAGGAGCGTGCTATATAAAATATATAATAGTTTAATATTAAGTAATTGTTCATTTGAATAACTAATATTTAAACTAATATTTAATTATTTAAATTATTTAATAACTGAAGCAGCACAAGTACTATCAGTTAAAATGGACTCCTAAGCAATCAGAAGGGACATCGGCTAGTATGGGAAACTAGTATATGACAACTGAATTCAACATAAGGACGAGAAACATGATGCATTTTGCTATGTTTGGTTTAAGCAGATAAAGGGGTGACTTGTCATACTTATCACTTTTTTCCTTTAATAAACACTTGAAAAATATTTGCTACAATGATATACTAAATACAATATCTTGACATTCAGTAATTATTTAAGATATTTGCATTTTTAAAAAATAATATAACATGTACACATCCATTTAAAAGATAATAAAATGAAGTTAAAGTGTAATATAGAAATTTAACCAAAGTGAAGCACAGTTCTGTCAGGATTACATTTCCATATTTTAAGTCTATTGTCTCCAAAGTCAATAGACAAAATCATGATAAACACAAATTATCAGTAAGAAAAAATAATTTTAAGAGGCCCCAGATTTAACAAATAGGTCCTTACAGAATATTTACATACTCATTTGCATTATTTGGCCAACATATTCAAAATAAAAACCAGCCAGAATATCTTTGCCTTCTACCCACTTATATTAAACAGTAATTTTAAAAAGTAAAACTATATATCTTAAAAAGGAAATCATAAAACATATGTATAGAAGTAGGAAAATAGACAGGAGAAAACAAAAATTATGGAAGTCCAAGAAAGAGAGGGTATTAAAGAGAAAAGTTTGTTATTTTCCAACCACATGGGTCAGGTTATATTTTAGTTTCTGAAGGTATGAGGAGGAAAATGAGTTACAAAAACTGGCTTTATACTGTGTTTACTTTCTCTTGATGAGACACCAACAATAAAAAAGTCAATAAAGATAGTGACAGTTCAGAAGATTCCAGTTACGCTATGCCCTAAAGAAAATATGGACAGAGTAGTTTAGAGGGACGGGGAATCATTTTGATAAGAAAGTCAGGGAAGACATTGCTAAAGAAATCACATCTAAATGATGAGAAGCCGTGAACTGACCTAGGTGAACCTTTCGGCAGAGGTAAGTACAAACTCTGAGAGTATAAAGACCTCTGCAAATGAAATAAAGACATCAAATATGTTAAGGTGGAAAACATGACTTCTGAATTTTGAAAGAGGAAGATATTGTTTTTCTTATAGGGGTGGGCATTAGATAAGGATGGATTTTCAGGAATGTAACAATGAAGGAAGGAACAACTGCCAGGAGGTACTCAACAGTCAGAAGGAACAGTTGAGATGTACAGCTGAGAGAGGTAATAGTTAGTTAGTTAGCTAGTTAGTCAGCTTTTACCAAAAATGCAATAAGAAGGTTTGTAGACTAAAAAGAAGATTTAGCCTCATTTGTTCTATAAATCCTAGAAACAAAAGAAGTATATAGAAACTGGATCTAGATTATTCTTTCTCAAAGTGAAAATGGATGAAATAAATTAGTGTAAAAGTGATTAATCCTATTCCATTTACATTTTCACCAACAACAAGTGATGATGAAAGTGTCTGTAAATTTACCGCCATTCCCATGTTTAACCTATTTACTCTATTTTGCTATAGTAAACCAAGAATAAAACTCTTAAAAAATAATAACAACAGCAGCTCTGGTAAATTGCTCCTGAACTAAACATTCTGAAAGAACTCAATCATCTCCCTGAGATTGGAGAGCAATGAGGAAATAGGGTCATTGTCTTGAAAGTCTAGGAAGAGAGCTGATGGACCAGAAGGAAGCTTAGCGGGTAATTTCTGCAAAATGTTCCAGGAGATAGAAGTATCTCAGAAAAGTATATGCATGGGTTGGCAAAAGTAGGTTTACAGTTTTGAGGCTATGAAACACATTTTTTATTTAATTATTATTAATTATTATATTATTTATTTGTAACAACTATGGAACTACTTTTGCCCACCCCTGTATCTGATATAATGGTAATTTGAGGAAATTCTTTATCTTCCATTAGATTTGTCTAGAACAGTTGTTCTCAACCTTCCTAATTCCGCGACCCTTTAATACAGTTCCTCATGTTGTGGTGACCCCCAATTTCATTGTTACAAATTGAACATAATTAAAGCAGAGTGATTAATCACAAAAACAATATGCAATTACATATGTGTTTTCCGATGGTCTTAGGCGACCCCTGTGAAAGGGTCGTTGGACCCCCAAAGGGGTCAAGACCCACAGGTTGAAAACCGCTGGTCTAGAAGGTAAACTCTATCTGACCATTGAACTTCCCCTTTCAGGAAATACACAACAAAAAAACAGAAGGCAATTTCCTGCCACTCACTATTCAACTATTGATTTAAAAAAATAATAGTTTAATGATTTTTAGAGAGAGAGAAGTGGAGAAGAGAGAAACATCAATGTAAGAGGTGCATCCTGCACCCCCCTTACTTGGGATCCAACCAGCAATCCAAGTGCCCTGACCAGGAATCAAACCAGCAACTTTGTGGTGCCTGGGACGATGCCCAACCAACTGAGCCACACTGTGAGGGCACAATCATTGATTTTTTTAGTTGCCTCTATGACTTTGGATGAAAGGTGTATGAAATTTGAAGTGGAATCTGAGTGCAATCTCACTTTCTACCCAATGGCATTGTTCTTGGTGCTATCCAACCCACCTAATACTGTAGCCTTGCTATAATTGGCCTACAAGTCTTGTGCGATGTTTCTTTCTCTCTCTCTCCCTCTCCCTTCTCTAAAATAAATAAAATTTATTTTAAAAACTGAAATAGTTATGGATTTGACTATGGGTTGAAGAGTTTTCTTAGGCTTGGCAATGTGGGAAGAGTGAAGTAATCGAGGAGGGTAAGAAGTGAGCAACTGCAGAAGGAGATAAAGGCAAGAGGAAGATCACAGGAAAGCCCAGCTATTAGAGAATTGGAAATTGACTAGAAAGCCTTTGAGTCTGTGAAAAAAGTCCATATTTGTTTTAATTCAACTATCTTTGCATTAAAACTTTTATTTTATATGCTTTTGTTCTCTTTCTCACATAAAAATGTAACTTTTCTCGCAAATATTTAATTATGAACAATATGTTATGATAGATCACTTCTTTATTTGTAAATGCCTCTGTCTAAATTTTAAATACTGGAAAAAATGTACATGTAAATATATAAAATATGTGGCAACTAGTCCCATGGTTATTATCCTCAAATTAGTAGAAGTTATGAATGTGAATGTGTATGTCAATGCACATGTGCAAGTGTGTATTATGAGAATGATTAAACTAGACTGGATTTATGACATGATATAAAAGAAAAACAATATAATACTGAACTGTTTATGTCCTCTTCGCTACTCTTTTTCTATGGAGATTGTATAATGGAGTCTATCATTCCAGTATATCTTTAGAACATTCATATTCAGTACACATATCTGTCCATTTTTTAGATGAGGAAACTAAAGTTTAGGATGTTTAAATAACTTACTCATGTTTTAAGTTAGCAGTATCAAGCCATGGAGTTTTATAATTGTTTACCTGACTGCCAGTTTCTTCCATTAGACTTCCAACTACATATAAGCAATGGCCAAAGCTTTCTTTTTAACCACTTTGTCCCCTGTGATTGGCATCCAAAAGGCACTCAGCGCATATTTGCTGAATGTAGATGGCTTCCTGCTCTATTAGGGAGACCCAGCTGGCTAAGTGCTATATTAGTTAGTTAATCTTTCCATGTCAAATTTAAATATATATGAAAACATTAATAATCATAGGAAACTTTATTTAATAAATGATATTAAACTTATTAAGGCAAGGATATTGAAGGAGTTGCTAATTCATTCAAGAGAATTCTTCCTGGAGACAGTGAAAGTAATATGACAGAATTCTGCCTTTTAAAATAATTTATCTTAGTGTATCAAAATAGTGCATAAACCTAAGGATCAGCTTTTGCACAGATCTCTCTAGTTCTGAAGGGAGATAAATCTTACATGCAAACTACATATTTAAATGCTAGCATTTTATGGAAATTAAAATATAAATTAAATCTGCTGGAAGTTACATTACCACTTTAGTTTTATAAATAGTATGCTTTAAATCATATCAAAAGTAAAAATAAAAAGGCTGACCTAGACTTTTCTGTCAAATTACACTTAATTATGGAGATCCAGAAACTTTATAGGTAACTTTAGTTAAATTAGAAGTTTCTAGTCAAACACTTTCTCACTAAAATGTCAATATTTGTTTTAATTCAGCTATCTTTGCCTTAAAACTTTTATTTTATATGCTTTTGTCCTCTTTCCCACATAAAAAATGTAGCCTTTCTCACAAATATTTAACTATGACAATATGTTGTGATAGATCACTTCTTTATTTGTAAATGCTTCTGGCTGTTATCCTCAAATTAGCAGAAGTTATGAAATTGTTTTGTTAATTCAGTGCACAAAGCGCATGATATCAGGAATGCATGGGATTTGGGCAAAGGTTTATATGTAATTTTTAAAAATTAATAACTTTTATATAATTGTGTTCACAGCTATATATCTCACAATTTTTAATTGTTGATCAAAAGATAGATCCCAAGAGAAGAAAAGAAAGACAAAAAAAGCAAAATAATTTCCAACATTGAAAAACAGCTCCAAGCTTACATTTTCTGTTGGTGAGAACGTAGCTTAATCTTCATACTCATACAATTCTATTCCACTCCTTTAGCTTCTGATATTTCTATCTATAACAGGAATCCTTCAGAGCCAAATGCATATAGCTTTGCCTTTTGCCATAACACTGATAAGTTTGTTTTTGTTTAAGAATATTAAAAATAAAACAGGAAGACAATGTTTTCCTAGCCATGAGAAAATAGACATCTGACTTGCAAGTTATTCAAAGTTATCCATGCAGTGGTTATATTTTTATATTTTAAGGCATTTTAACAAATTATTTGATGGTGTTCAGATTTCATATGTTAAACTATGTCTTGATGTTTTACACAACAAAGATAACACTGCTCTTCAGGACCAACTTGACAGAATTTGTAATTCTGCATTCAAAAATGAAATACTTCTGCCCTGGATGGATCGGCTCAGAGGATAGAGTGTCAGCCCACAGACCAAAGGCTCTTGGGTTTGGTTCCAAGTCAAGGGCAGGTATCTGAGTTGCAGGCTCTATCCCTGGCCCTGGTTGATGCTGGAGGCAACCAGTCAATGTGTCATGTGTCTCTCTTACATGGATGTTTCTCTCTCTCTCTCTCTATCTCTCACCCCCCCCCACTCTAAAAAAATTCATTGGAAAAAATATCCTCAGGTGAGGATTTAAAAATAATAAATTTAAAAAATTAAAAACAAATACTTTATTCCTAGTTTCTTTGATTTTTAG
>NW_006285997.1:7642349-7652994 GCF_000327345.1 Myotis davidii
CTTTCAGTCCACAGGCCGACGCTCTATCCACTGAGCCAAACCGGTTTCGGCTGATTTTTAGTTTTTAATTAAAAATATAATCAGGGACCTATATATAGTCTATTATTTACTCACATTAGTGCACATTGAAAGGAAATTAATTAGAAGGTGGCCAATGGGGCGGGACTGGGGGAAACAGGCCTGACAGGCCTTGGAGTCAACCTCCCGCTGTCCCCCTGCAGCCACTGCACCTGGGGTGGAGCCATGGCTCAAAGGTGGTTTTTGGAGTGAGCAGGTTCCCTCTGGCAGGTGGGGTTCCTCAGCCTGGACTGCAGGGATCGGGCTGAAACTGGCTCTCAGACATCCCCAATAGCTACTAGCTGGTTGGCCGGTCCGACGGTCACTTAGCTATATATATATATATATATATATTCAAAGCATTTTCCTCCCTGATGATTGATATTTGTCATGTTAAACAGAATACAAGACCATTATAATCAGACAACAGGGTAAAAAGTTTGTGCTTCTAAAACTTATGATAGATAGTTCTGATATTTTCCTAATTTATCTCATTTGAATGTGACTACTTTATTCCACATAATAATAATAACATTTATAGAGTGCTTTCCAAGTGCCAGGCACTTTAAGCGATTTTTATAATTTCTTTCCTACAACCACTTGGGATACTAGTATGTTTCCTCTTATAAAAATAAGAACATAAACGCTTACAGAGTTAAAGTGGCTAACCCACAGTTGATCAGGAAGGGTGCTAGCCTGGGTTCTCAGAGGAATGGGGCAGTGATAAATGTGTTGATATCAATATTTTAAGCACAGTTAATGAGTTGGTGAAAATAAATTTCTACACAAAATTGCATTATTGGGTTTGTCTTTCAGATACAAGGAATACTTAATAGAAAGAACACTCTAAAACCCATAAGATGTATTAGAATAAAAACAAATTCCCTGTTCAAAACTAAAAACATGGCTGACCCAACCTGACCAACCCATATTAAATATTAATTGTTCCCTTTGCTTTCTGCATCTGTGTGGGTATCACAAAGGACACAAGACATAATTGCACAGGGATTACATGAAGTCATATATTCTATTTGTGAAACTGACTAGACATTGTCAACACTCACTACCAATGTCTTTAACAGCATGATGATATTATAGTGGGTATTTGCCTTTCAATAAAAATATAAATTACTGTTTATTCCCCAAAGCTAACCTCACTCATGCTAAATTATGTATGTATCCATTTTAATATGTATTTTCCATCTGACAGGACAACTCTCTTTAGGACCCTTTCACTGACCCACCTGTCATTATGATGGGGTAAACAATGTCACCTTTCCAGTACACGATGAATTACAAAGAAGTTGCAAAGTACACCATCCATCATGCTGGCACTGTGCCGGTTTTCCAAGTAGATCTCAGATATCACAAATGCTGTTTAGACTGTTACCAAAAAGCAAAAATTGGAAGCTTATCCCAAACAGTCACATGATGAATGGACATGACAGCTCTTCAAAGAAAAGGGGCACTCCTCTTCTACAAATAACCTTGTCAAAAGCAAAGTAGTGGGGAGCTTTGCTGGCAGTCAAACTAGAATAATTTAGGAACTTGTTAATGGCTCTGCCTGATAGAAATTCATGCAAACACAATGTACTCAAAATAAAAAATTAGGTATGCCTGAATCAGCAGCAGCAACCTCTCAAGCTTGATTTGAATTAGGAAATGATCTGAAGGGATGCAGAAAAATTACTAGTGTTCTATTAATTAAAATATGTGAGTATCAATAATACATCTGTCTAAAACATGTACATAAAATATGCAAGTACTCCATATGCATGTAAAACAGTCACCTACAAATTGCTTTGCTTTTGAAAATCATAATACAACTAGAGCTTTAAAAATCCATATAAATACCTTATTAGATCCTTTATTGAATAGATATTTAAATATGTTTTAATTGATATCAGAAAGAGGAAGGGAGAGGGAAGAGAGATAGAAATATTAATGATGAGAAATAATTATTGATCAGCTGACTCATGCACGCCCCCTACTGGGGATGGAGCCTGCAAGCCAGACACGTGCCCTGACAGGATCGAATAGAGACCTCCTGATTCATAGGTCGATGCTCAACCACTGAGCAATACCATCTGGGTTAAATATTTCATATATTAATCAGAGCTAATCAGAAGTTAGATTCTTAAAAATCTGTGGCAATAATGAACAATCAGAAACATAACATTATTTCATTTGTATTAAGTAAAGCAATCTACAGTTTTATAAAAGACTAAATGTACTGATTAAGTCGATATTTTTACATGGGAACAGACAACTTGTTATTTAAGAAAACTAGTGACCAGTTACATATTGTGTCTAACTGGCAAATTGTCTTTACTACGGCCAAGGCTCTGTCCTCCAAGATTTACACATATTACTCAATGTGATTCCCAAAACAACCTTATGATATTGGAAATATGATTAGCCACATTACATTGTTGAGGAAACAGCCCGAGAGCTGAGATTGAAACCAGTCCATGTGGCTCTAGAAGCCATGCACTTAACCTCAATGCCAAAAAAAAAGCACCAAAAAACAACAAAAACTAACCCAGAAAATAACAAAGCAATAACCCACAGCTGGCCTTCTAGCTCAGGTGTTTTCCATTAAGAAAGTGGAAGTACTGTATTTCAAATCTTAAAAGTGTGAATAATCACATCAATTTTCCACTGCCCTCACCTCTATTCCTTCTGTCCATAGCAATCTATTAAAATCTGCCTTTCAAAACCAAAGAATGAAATGAACATGTACTTTATGTATTAAGGGAAATGTGAATGACTCAGTCGCATGTTCAACACTTTTGAATTAAATTCTTCAAACGTGTTTTCACTTTTCAAATATGACAAGTCAAGAGCCAGGCAATCCAAATCTTCCTTTTCCTTCCCTGGCATCTCCACACTGAGGACTTTTAACAGTTACTTTTGTATGTTGCATCTTGCCAGCTAGTTCGCTTTAGATGAAAGCTGCTGTTTTCTAATTCTATTTCACTGTAAATGACAGAGACAAATGGTCATATTACCTCGAGAGTTCCTTTGGCAGAATAGGCTGCGTATGAGGAGAGCAGATCTTGGCTGCGGTGTGTTCTGGCTTCTCCATCACAAGGCTGGCCATTAACATGAAAGCATTGGCCACTGCTGCTCAGCGTCACGGAGCTGGGAGAAGGGCCTGGCAGACTCAGCAGCACGGAGTAATTTACAAACTGCACATCTTCTAGGCCCAGAGAAGTCCACTGAGCCTTAATTGTCTTTGAAATTTCTGTGTCATCTTCGCTTTTGTACAGTGGTATCAAATTTCTGAAAGAAGTTTAAAAAGCACATTATAAAAAGATAAGAAAATCTTTATTCTTTTTAGTTGTGACTGTTTCATATACGGACAATTATTAATAGCTGTGGATATGAAAGATGAATGAGATGGGCCACTACACAAGAAACTCCCGGCTAGGTAGAGGTGATGAGCTTGTGCAGAAATTGCACTAAATCAAAACAGAATGAATTAAGTTCTTAAGAATTAACAAAGCACTGTGGGACTGAAGAGAACAGAGTGATTAATTCCAACTAGTTCTTTTATTTGTTCTGATCCATCTATGAACATCAACAATCCATTTAAAACTCAGTTCAAAAACTAGGAGTCATACTGGTTGAGACAGTTCTGTATTACTGTTACTATTATTTCATACTAGAGGCTCAGTGAATGAAATCCCTGCATGGGTAGGGTCCCTAGGCCTGGCTGGCAATAGGGCCAATTGGGGCCTTCCGGCTGTTGACCAGGGCTCTCCTTTGTTCTGTGCTGCCCCATGGTGGTCAGTACACGTCATAATGAGCAATCGGTCTCGTGGTCAAATTCCCGTGGGAATAATTTGCATATTAGGCATATATATAAAGCTATGTGATTAATATATAGCTGTTGCTATTGCAAATGATAGAGACAGAACTCTTTCTGATACAAATTACATGCCAAATTGCATGATGCTATGACCACAATGATATGCAATAAAATCAGTGTATCATGGTAAAACCAACCACAGCTTCTCAAACAAATATGAAATTAATTTTTGTGTGTGCATGCTGAAGTCTATATCTTTACTTCTATACCTATCCCATAATCCATAGTAATACTATATATTTTTGCTTATGATATCCTAGAAAAGAATCTGTTAAAAATATGTGTAGAGCCTAGAACAGAATCAGATGAGGAAATTAAAAGATAATAATCCAATAAAGTTTTGTTTTGTTTTATGATGGAATTCACAAGATCACCATTTTTGCCCCCCAATATATATATATATATATACTCTTATGAGAACTTCATTCTTATGAGAACTTTATTGCTATCCAAACTATTACCTAAGTGAATATTCGATAATCATTGTTATTTTTGCCCATCCATTATTTTTTTCTCACCGATACTTGTTACTTTTTGGACCCTGTTTATTCAAGAAAACCAAAATGAAATACTTCCAAAAATGGAATAAAAGTACACACAATGAAAAAAACACACACACACACACAATAGTAAAGGAAGGCATTGCTGGAGACAAAATGTAGGTCTATTGACACAGCTTAAAAGGAAGATGCAATAATATACAATGTCCCAGCTGTTTTCTATATTTTTAAATTGTATTTCTATTCTTTTTTTAAATATCTAGTTTGATCAATTGTCAGTACCATGTAAACTTTATGGAAGAGGTGATTAAAGAGTTCTATTGTTTTTATTTTTATTCTGAATAAGACTAGTGGTCTGTATTCTATTCTGTTTTTGTTTTGGGAGGCGGGGGAGGAGGGTGAGGATTTGGGAGGTGTAATAGACTAATGAAATTGTATATATTTAAAGTATAAAACATGATAACCTGATATACATGTATATTATAAAATGATTATCACAGTCAAATTAACACATCCATCAGCTCACATAGTCACCTTTGTGTGTATGTTTGTGTGTGTATTGTGTGTGTTGAGGACACATAATATCTAATGTCTCAGTAAAATTTAAGTATACAGCACAGTATATTAACTACAGTCACCATGCTGCATATCAGATCTTCAGAACATATTCATCTTATAACTGAAGATTTGTACCCTCTGACCAGCATCACTCCATTTCCTATAGCCTCCAATCCTTGGCAACTAGAATCCTACTCTGTTTCTATGAGTTTAACTTTTTTCTTTTTCTTTTTTTTTTTAGATTCCACATATACGTGATATTATGCAGTATCTGTGTTTATTGGTCTGGCTTAAAGAATCAATGCACTTATCATAGTGCCCTCAAAATTCATTTATATTGTTGCAAATGGCATGCTCTTCACTAAAACTGGGCTCATGGCTGGCCAGTGCAGGGGCGGTGATGGGAGCCTCTCCTGCCTCCGTAGCAGCACTAAGAGTGTCCAACTGCCAGCTTAGGCTCGCTCCCCACTGGACATGGCCCAAGAGCTCCCAGGCTGCGAGAGGGTGCAGGCTTGGCTGAGGGATCCCACGCCCCCGAGTGCATGAATTTTGTGCACCAGGCCTCTACTTAGACTATAAACACTTAGTTTCGTTTCATACTTTGGCTAGTAATTCCCAGTATAAAGATAACACAGTATATAGTTAATACTAGAGGCCCGATGCATGGAATTCGTGCAAGGGACTTGGCCCTCACAGCCGCAATGGCTTGCCTCAGCCCTTGCAGCCCCAGCTTTGTCTGGAAGGTCATCCGGAAGGATGTCCAGAAGGTCATTCAGCTATTCAGTCTAATTAGCATATTACACTTCTATTATTATAGATATTATGTATACAACAATATGGTATCTCTTCTATGTATCAATTTCATTTGTTTTGAATATATACCCAAAAGTGATATTGCTGAATCATATGGTAGTTCTATGTGGTTTCTTTAATTGTTTGAGGAAACTCCATACTATTTTCCATAAAGGCTATACCAGTTTACATCCCTACCAACAGTTTAAAAATATTACCTTTCCTTCACATCCTTGCTGGCT
This sequence comes from Myotis davidii, assembly GCF_000327345.1. NCBI lineage: Eukaryota > Metazoa > Chordata > Mammalia > Chiroptera > Vespertilionidae > Myotis > Myotis davidii. Next base: position 7,648,373 of record NW_006285997.1, read on the forward strand.
TTTGCTATATCTTGTTTAATTGGTAACCCATGTGAGGTGATAGCTCATGGTTGTGCTTTGTATTCCCTGATGATTCATGAGACTGAGCATGTTTCATGTATCTGTTGGTCATTTGTACATCTTCATTGGAGGAATGTCTATTCAGGTCTTTGTCCATTTTTTAAATTGGGCTATTTGTGGTCTTTTTGTTATTGAATTGTATGAGCTCCCCATATATTTTAGATATTGAAGCCCTTATCAAATATATGGTGTGTAAATATCTTCTCCATTGCATAGGTTACCTTTTTGTTGATTGTTTCCTTTGCTATACAAAGTGTATAGCAAAGGAAACAATATACAATTTACTTCAATATAGTTCCACTTGTTAATTTTTGTTTTGTTCCGTATGCTTTGGTTGTCATATCCAAAAAACTATTGCAAGACCAATGTCAATTATTCCCTTTTGTTTTCTTTTAGAAGTATTTCAGCTTCAGGTCTTATATTTAGGTCTATAATTCATCTTGAGGTTTTCTGTGAACAGTGTAAACTAGGAGTCCAATTCCATTCTTTTGCATGTAGATATCCAGTTTTCCCCACAATTATGTGTTCTTGGCACCTTTGTCAAAAGGAATAGACCAGATCTGCATGCGCTTATTACTGGGCCCTCTATTTTGTTTCATTGATTCTGTGTCACCACTCATTAGCTTGGTTTCATTGATAACTTTATATCAAACAGATCATTATTCTGTTTTTATGTCAATACCACAATGTTTCATTACTATAGCCTTTTAATATAGTTTGAAATCAAAACGTGTGATGCTCTCAGCTTTGTTTGTTTGTTTGTTTGTTTTCATGATGGCATTGGTTATTCAGGATCTTTGTGGTTTCTTACAAAGTTTAGGATTGTTAGTTCTTTATCTATAAAAAATGTGTTTGGAAGTCTTACATAAGCATTCCGTTGAATCTATAGATTACTTTGTATAACATGAATATTTTAATAATATTAATTCTTCTAATTCAAAGCAGGATACATTATTTATTTGCTGGTACATATCTATTTCAATTTTTTTCTATCAATGTTTACAGTTTTCTTTTCTTTTTTAAATTGGAAAACTAGTCCAACATTTTCAGATTCATTAATTTCCTCATTTAGAAAATGAGTACAAGAATACATCTCTCACTGTTTCTCAATACAGGTTATACAAAATAATGTTATAAAAGTGTACACTTGCCACCTTAGATGCTTTAGGTAGGTGACAGTTATTATTATCACTATAGTTTTTTTAATCAATTTATTAATATTACATTGTTTGTGCTATAAAAACAAAAGGAAAGGTAAGAACCATTGATTTAGAATAGTAGTTCTCAAAGTGTGTTCTCTGGAGCCCTCGATCCCTAAGACTATTTTAGGGTATCTGAAAGGTAAAAGTGTACAAGTCTTTCACTTCCTTGGTTAAATTTATCTCTAAGTATTTTATTATTTGTAATGTCATTGTAAATGGGATTCTATTTTTTTAAAAAATCAATATAGTTAGCTGTGTATAGAAACTCAACTAATTTTTATGTTGGTTTTATATCTTTCAACTTTACTAAATTCATTTATAAGTTCTAATATTTTTTTTAAATTGAAGCTTTATGGTATTCTGTATATAAGATCATGTCATGTGCAAACTGAAAAATTTTCCTTCTTCCTAGCCTGTATGGATCACTTTTATTTCTTTTTCTTGACTAATTCCTCTGGCTAGAACTTCTAGTAATATGTTAATGGAAGTGTAGAGTGGTCATCCCGTGTCTTGTTCTTGATCTTAGAGGAAAAGCTTTTAGCTCTTTGCTGTTAGGTATGATGTACACTGTTGGCTTTTAAGATATATCATTTATTATTAATACTTATTCTATATTATTTATATTTCTTCATCTATTGAGTTGATGTTTACACTTTTATTGTGTTCGTGTGTTGTATAACATTTATTGATTTGCATATTTTAACCATCCTTGTATACCAGGAATAAATAATAATTGATCCTTTTTAACATGATGTTGAATTCTGTTTAATATTTCATTGATGAGGATTACATCAATGTTCATCAGAGACATTGGACTCTAATTTTCCTTCTAGTATTCTTCTTCATCTTTTTTTTTAAATCTTCACTGGAGGATATTTTCCGTGGATTTTTAGAGAGAGTGGAAGAGAGAGGGAAAGACAGAGAGAAATATTGATATGAGAGAAATACATTGATGGGTTCCCTCCTGCACACGCTCTGACCAGGGCCTGGGTCCAGGAGGAGCCTACAACTGAGGTATGTGCTCTTGACTGGAATTGAACCGGGGACCTTTCAGTCTTCAGGCCCATCCTTTTATACTGAGCCAAAACTGGCTAGGGCCCTTTCTTGTAGCATTCTTATTTGGCTTTGGTATCAGAGTGTTGCAGGTCTCATAAAACTATTTTCATTTTTTTTTTTGAAAAGTTTGAGAAGAAATATTTGGTAGAATTCACCAGTAAAATCAATCTGGCCCTGGGTTTTCTTTGTTGGCAATTTTTATTATTATTATTATTATTGATTCAATCTTCTTTCTAGCTGTAGGTCTCGTCAGATTCACCCGTGGTAGGTTGCATGTTTTTCAAAATTATCCATTTCTTTTAGGTTGTCGAATTTGTAGGCATAATTTACATAGCAGTCTCTTACATTCCTTTTTACTTTTGTGATGTTTTTGTAATGTCTTGCTTTATTTCTGATGTTGAGTCTTCTGTTTTTTGTTGTTGTTTTTTCTTCATCATCTATCTAAAGGTTTGCCAATTTTATCTCTTTTTTAAAAAAAACTTTTAGTTTCATTGATCTTTTCTATTGCTTTTCTAGTCAATTTTATTTATTTCTGCTCTGATATTTATTTCCTCACTTTTGTTAACTTTGGGCTTACTTTATCCTTCTTTTTCTAGTTCCTTGAAGTGTACAGTTTTAGGTTTCTTATTTGAGTTATTCTTTCCTACATTTTTTATAAACTTCTTCTTAAAACTATTTTTGTTGTATCTCATAAGTTTTGATATGTTCTGTTGACATTTTTTTTTGTTTTTCTCAAGGTATTTTTTTCATTTTCCTTATGATTTTTTTCATGATATACTGGATGTTCAGCAGTTTAATTTCTACATATTGTTTTCTAGCTTTCTTTTGGCTATTAGTTTCTAGTTTCAAAACACTGCAGTCAGAAAAGATGTTTGATATAATTTAAAAATTCTTAAATTTGTAAAGACTTATTTTGTGACCTAACACCTGCTCTATCCTGGAAGTGTTCCACGTGTGCCAGAGAAAAAATGTGCTTGCTGTGCTGTGGCAGAATGTCCTGTATATGTCTCTTAGGTCCATTTGGCCAAAAGTGTAGTTCACATCCAATATTCCCTCATTGATTTTCTGTCTGGATGATAGATCCATTGTTTAAAGTGGGGTCCTGAAATCACATACTGTTACTGCATTGATATCTGTTTCTGCCTTCACATCTGTTAATGTTTGCCTAATACAGAGACCTCAATGTTGGGTATATATATATATTTACAATCATTATAATCTCTTGATGAATTGACCCCTTGGCAAGTATATAATGACCTGTTTGTCTCTTGACAGTTTTGGACATGAATCTATTTTGTCTGTTATAAGATTGTTAGGTTTCTCAGTGGCAAAGGTTGTGGGTACACACAGTACTGGTCAGGACTGCTGGGATTATTGGTAGCAAAGGCTCCTGGAGAAATCCGGCCTTTTTTTCTTTAAAGGGTATGTCGTAGCCTAGGGGATCCCTCTTGGTGCCTGGTCTCACTCTCCCTTTTTAAATAGATTTAATGTATATGTATGTATATGTCCTTAACAATTCATTACTTCACTTTGTGGGGACCTTAATATAATTGGTATCGTATATTATACTAGAGGCCTGATGCACAAAATTTGTGCAAGAGTGGGCCTTCCTTCCCCCGGCTCAGGAACTGGCTTCCCTTTGGCACTCGGGACCCAGGCCTCTGCCTCTGCCTCTGCCTTGGCCCCCACCCACCATGGTGGCTGGAGGCGGGGGGGGGCTCTGCCTCTGCCCCCACCTGCCATGGCGGCTGGGGGGAAGGGGGTTCTGCCTTTGCTTCTGCCCCCACCCGCCGTGACTTGGTCCAGAATGATGTCCAGGAGGACGTCTGGTCTAATTAGCATATTATACTTTTAATGTTATAGATGTGAAGGTCTCAGTCTAAGATAGTAATGTCATTTGTTAGAAATCCCTGGGGGCACTCACCTGAGCCCCGAGAGTTTCCCACTGACATCTGTCCTTTCCAACCAATGTTAGGGCTGGACCAACCCTTTTGGTACTTACTATAATTGCAAGACAGCCTTCAGCCATAACAATTGAAGAAAACATGTTTATCACATACATGCCTTAAAGTGTACAAGGTGTAATAGGGGGGCACATAGTGAAGTCATGGGGAGAAGATATAGAGAGAAGATATAGAGAGAAGATGGGAGAGAGAGAAAAAAAGAGAGAGAGAGAGAGAGAGAGCGATGTGAGAGAGAAACATCGATTGGTTGCCTCCCGTCTGCACTCTGACCGGGGATTGAACCTGCAACCTAGGTTTGTGCCCTGACTAAGAACCTAACCTGCAGGCTCTCTGAGTCCTG
>NW_006285997.1:7653005-7656892 GCF_000327345.1 Myotis davidii
AATGGAAAGTACAGGAAGGGAAAAAACAAGTAGCCCAAGTGGTCAGTCATCAAAGTTAACCAAGGTATCTGAAATGAAGCCCCAGTGGGGACTCTGCCTGGCTCTTTATCTAGTGTGTGGCTGGTGATGTGTTTTTATTAGAGATTGCCTTGTTTAAAGCAGATGCCTCTTTAAAATGGATGACTCAGCAATCAAACGTTAAATCAGGCACTTGTGTCCCAAAAAAGAAAAGCCACTTTCAGGGTTCATATTGTATTTTTTTTCAGCTTTATTGATATATATATTTGACATGTAACATCATGTACCTTTAAGGTGTACAGCATGTTGACTGGATACACTTATATGCTGCAAAATGATTACCACTGTAGTGTTCGTGAACATCTCCAACACATCATATAACTATCATTTTTTTTTTTTGTGGTGAAAACTTTAAGGTCTACTCTCTTAGCAACTTATCGCATGGTGATTATAATCAATCTGTGTGTTCTTTGTGACCTGTTTGGGGTGTTTTTTCACCCAGTATTGGGTTTCTGAGAATCTTCCAGGTTTCAGATTATTTAATAGGGCATAATGGAGGGCATCCACATTGTATTTTAAATATCAGGTTAAAGATGTTCCTCTCATTCTTATTTTGATAAGAAGTTTTATAATGAATGAGTATTGAATTTTATCTGAAATTCTAATGCATTTAATCCGATAATCACATTATCCTTTTCTTTAATATGATGGATTATATTAATCGACTTATTTCACATTCACTCAGACTTGTGTTCCTAAGATTCTTTCTGGCTAGTAGAATGCAGTATGATTTTATCTATTATGTAATTTATGTTGCCAACACTTCATTTGCTGTTTTCATGTCTATTTTTATAAGAAAAGTTGGTATGCAATGCTTTTCAGGCATCATTTCCGTCTAATTTGGTCTGAAGTTATACAAACCTCATAAAATGAAATAGAGTGCTCCATCTCTTGATCTGTTCTCTGAGGGAACTTGAAGGGGATTACAATTTTTAAAAGACAGAAATTATTCTTAAACTAAAAGTTGTTTATACTCACGTTCTTTTTATGGAAGAACTATGAATGCTGATTCAATGATTCAATGCCATAATAATTGCATTATTTCTGCTTTGAGTCACAGCTCTTTGACTGTGCCCTGTGCCACCTGCTATTAATCCTCAGAGTTGTAGGTCTCTGATTCCATCACTTGCCACAGCACTTCTCTAAGTCTTGGCTCCCTTGCAGATTTCTTTACTAACTTGTCATTCCGGGATAGTGGTGCTTTCAAGGAGATTTACTATCATGCATCTAGCATCTTTCTTTTTTTCAGGATATTTATTTAAAAATAATACCAGGTAAACTTAAAATAATAATAATAATAATAATAATAATAATAATTAATAATACCAGAAAAGAAATACACTATCTTGAGCACCTAACTCATGTGTAAGGCATGATTTCTTTGTAAGTACTGATTTTAATGCCACTAAATCCAAGAAGGAAAACTCTGAAAAAGCAACTAAGAATAATGAACCAAGTGACTGCATCTCCCTAGAGTTGTAATACAGAAATTTGTTCAAAATGCATTGATCTGAGATCATTTTTCACATTATCTCTACCTGAGAGATATTATATAAATCATGTATATTATGGTGGCTTGACTAAATTTAAGGGAATATGAGAACACCTTTGTAGTAATTTGAAGGTATTAATTTTAAGTCTAAAAATGTACTCTAAAAGATGTTCAAGTTTGATATACAAATGATTATAAAAATACTAGCCTCTCAAAATGATAGGGGAAACATTTATTCTTAGTAAATATTGCCTAACATTCCAAATAATAAGTAAATAAATACCTGTTCAAGTCCAGTCTTCCTACAATTACCTTTTAATTTTGCTGCCTTTAAAACAGTATCTTAGGTTATCAAATCGTTTATACCGATTGTGATGCTCCACCACACCCCAGCAAAAAATAAAAAGTCCTATGTTCTGAAATTATGCAACCTCTGCATCTAAATTGTTTTTAAATAAATCAACAGTCATTTTTTAAAAAAGGGCTCATTATCACAAAGGGTTTGGTCAAGAGATTTTATTCATTAGTTATTTAAAATAACTTAGAATGTTAAAATGCCTAGATTTTATTAAGAATTCCCAGTTTTCTGAAAAATTTTCTCCTCAGTAAATACTTTGGGATTTTTATGGTGAACAACAGTTCTTTTCTAATTAGGCAGTTTTGCTGTAATCAGAGAGAAATGTTATTAAGTAATTGAATGCAATGTAATCTCAAATTACTAATCTCAGAGAAAGCTGCAAAATTAGAAGTGTGTCACCTAAAATCACAAGGTATTCATTTTACAAGAAATTTACTCTGCCTTAATTTTTAACACCAGAGTGTCCATGAGCCAGGATTTTGGCAGGCGGCATAATGAAGTCAAGCTGGAGACTTGAATTTGGAAGGAAGTTTGGCATTAGCGCTCTGCTGGCCAGGCGATACTGGAAATGGGAGTATTCGGGCTTTGGTAGACAGGAACAGAAAATTCTGTCTATATCAATGTTCAACACCTGCTCCTGGATGAGCAACAGTGCAACATTGGTGTTAGAATGGAGGAAGCGATGCATATTGTATTCCTAGTACCAGGAGAATGCCAAGATTATTCCATAAATAATTAGAAAAATAACACATCTAAGGAAACGTACTAGCATTACACAGATAAAACAACAGCACATTCACTGATCTCCACTGAGATTTTCTTATGCGTGTATACAATAACACACACAGAGACACACACACACACAGACAGACACAAACTGTATGGGTTGATATTTCTCATATATTAAAAAGGCAAAAGTTTCCTTAAGGCTGCTATATGAGTTGATATCCAAAGTAGTAAAATTGTGAGCAATGTACTATGCGTATGTAGTGAATTTAAAGCCTCTATAGCATGAACTATATTTTTATCTCTTAATTATGCTTTGGAAAGATGAAGACTGAAATGCATGGTAAAATGGAATCAAAGAATAGCAAGAAATCAAAAGATTAGGAGGGAAAGGCAGCAATTCTCGCCCTTCCCTGTCAGCCAACCACAAATGCCCATTGCCAAGTTATATCTACTACTTCTTACCTTCTAAAATAACATTCTAACCGTATGTTTTATATTGACATTGTACTACAGGGACTGAAAATATTGTGCATGGTCATCAAATAAAAAAAAAAAACCCTCATCTAACTATTACAATTTCAAAGATAATGAAAATGAAAATTAGATAATGTAATAAAATGTAAAATGTCCCAGATTAAATAGGTCAGACTTCAACTATACTACACTGCTATTTAGAAGGAATAGATAGGCTCCAAAAATTAGATGCTTCCCAGCAAGCAATATAAATGTTGAATGGTAGAAAGCACAGTATCTGGGTAAAATAATTAAGTCAAGTGGTATGAGGTTGCAGGAAAGATATCTGCATGCTCTTGAAAAAATAAAGCAGAGGGAAATCAAAGTAACTATTTCAAAAATATAATCGCCCAAATTTTAACATTTGGGAACCATCTGAACAAGAAAGAGAAAAAAACTGCTTATTGTATATTTCATTTTTTAAAAAAACCAGCACAGAAGAAGATTATCTGAAAGAGATCTTAATACTCCCTCTCTGTGATTAATGACAACATGGTACATAACAGTGTGCTTTGCAAGTTATGAAAGGCATGCTGATGGGCTTGGTGACCTCTAGCTAAGTCCCAAGCATAAAACTCAATAAACACTTTAATTTATTTGATATTTCTTTCAAGTTATTTTATATAAGTAGCAAAATAAGCCTGATTAAAACCAGGACACAAAAAAAATAAAAGAAATTGTCAACATATCTGTTACTACCTAAACCAGAAAAAAAAG
>NW_006285997.1:7676135-7680820 GCF_000327345.1 Myotis davidii
TTTTTATCTCTTAATTATGCTTTGGAAAGATGAAGACTGAAACGCATGGTAAATGGAATCAAAGAATAGCAAGAAATCAAAAGATTAGGAGGGAAAGGCAGCAATTCTCGCCCTTCCCTGTCAGCCAACCACAAATGCCCATTGCCAAGTTATATCTACTACTTCTTACCTTCTAAAATAACATTCTAACCGTATGTTTTATTTTGACATTGTACTACAGGGACTGAAAATATTGTGCATGGTCATCAAATAAAAAAAAAACCCTCATCTAACTATTACAATTTCAAAGATAATGGAAATGAAAATTAGATAATGTAATAAAATGTAAAATGTCCCAGATTAAATAGGTCAGACTTCAACTATACTACACTGCTATTTAGAAGGAATAGATAGGCTCCCAAAATTAGATGCTTCCCAGCAAGCAATATAAATGTTGAATGGTAGAAAGCACAGTATCTGGGTAAAATAATTAAGTCAAGTGGTATGAGGTTGCAGGAAAGATATCTGCATGCTCTTGAAAAAATAAAGCAGAGGGAAATCAAAGTAACTATTTCAAAAATATAATCGCCCAAATTTTAACATTTGGGAACCATCTGAACAAGAAAGAGGAAAAACTGCTTATTGTATATTTCATTTTTTAAAAAAACCAGCACAGAAGAAGATTATCTGAAAGAGATCTTAATACTCCCTCTCTGTGATTAATGACAACATGGTACATAACAGTGTGCTTTGCAAGTTATGAAAGGCATGCTGATGGGCTTGGTGACCTCTAGCTAAGTCCCAAGCATAAAACTCAATAAACACTTTAATTTATTTGATATTTCTTTCAAGTTATTTTATATAAGTAGCAAAATAAGCCTGATTAAAACCAGGACACAAAAAAAATAAAAGAAATTGTCAACATATCTGTTACTACCTAAACCAGAAAAAAAAGGGTCCAGGGGTACCTCTGTATGTTTCACCCTTATATTTGTATAGGACATAATTTCATCACTGGTTGATATAGAGTGCATATCAGAATTGCAAGGTAAAATAGTAGTATCTCATGATAAAATATTTAAAATATATCTTGGAGCCCTAGATGGTTTGGCTCAGTGGATAGAGCATCATCCTGTGGACCGAATGGTCCTGATTTCAATTCCGGTCAGGGGCACATATCTTGGTTGCAGGCTCTTCCCGGGGCCAGGTCCTAGTCAGGACTTGTGCAGGAGGCAACAGATCGGTGTGTTTCTCTCACATCAATGTTCCTCTCTGACTTTCTCTCTCTCTTCCACTCTCGTTAAAAATCAATGGAAAAATATCCTTGGATGAGGATTAACCAAAAAACAATACAATACAAAATATATTTTAGAAAGAAGAAATATGACTGAATAAAATACAGGTTGTCCAGGCATGGATTTACAGAATGTGCCAGGCCTACACAAGAGGCTACACTTACTGTTAATAGTATCTGGCTTTTGAGACTCTATCTCCGTTTTTCAAGAATAGTTGTAAAAAGTCACTTTTTTTATTAAGTCGCTTTAATTTATCTAAACTAAATCTAAAAACAGACTTACACAAAGGACATTTAGTTGGATCAGTGAAACATGACAAGTGTTCTATTTCATCTGTTTGGCTGTCTAATGCAATGACATAAGTTTGGATGGTACCAAAATTTATAGGGAGTTGGGACTTCAAGAATGTGGACCAAAAAGGGACCAGATACTAAACCTGTCCAGCTCAGGGGAGGCCTGCATGGTCTGAAATTAAAACTTCCTAATTAAAAGCAAGTCATGGCAGTAGCCCTGTCCCTGGCCAGTGTCTTCCTCAAGAAAGGTCAATCTTTACCTTAACTGAGCCTGTATATGGCCTTTTTGCATCTACCATAACATACGCTTGGGATGTGTGAACAATCCTTTTTCTAAACCCCTCAGGGCACAATCTCCCATCACAACACAAGACCACAGAAACCCTCATTGTTACCTTGTTCTCTCAGATGGGAGTCCTGTCCCTGGCCAGTGTCTTCCTCAAGAAAGGTCAATCTTTACCTTAACTGAGCCTGTATATGGCCTTTTTGCATCTACCATAACATACGCTTGGGATGTGTGAACAATCCTTTTTCTAAACCCCTCAGGGCACAATCTCCCATCACAACACAAGACCACAGAAACCCTCATTGTTACCTTGTTCTCTCAGATACCCCCTGTATGTGCTGTAAATGTTAACTGTGAGCTATTCTATACCCACCAATGTGAAAAAGTATGCCTATTCATTTTACTTTTTATCCAGCCTCAGAGATTTCTCCACTTCGCTTTCTCCTACCTCCCTAATCAATCACTAATGATTTAATGTAACCCCCCTATGTCTTTTCCTTTGATTCTGATGTGCAAAATAAGTAGCAATACTGCCATTTTCTGGAGCATTTTCAAAATCCCTTGAGATTTTACATCCTGGCAACTGTCCTCAGTTTGGCTCAAATAAACTCATAAAAATTCTCTACAGGTTTGGATGTTTCTGACATCAATAAGTGTCACTACTCCATGAACCAATGTTTCTTCAGGTAACTGAAAGATTACTAGGTAAATATTGGGAGAAATAGTTTCTATTTCAATAAAGTTGTAACAAAAATGACATATCTCCATCATGCTTCAGTATAGTTTACTAATCTTGAAAAATAAACTTTTAAAGAACAAATAGTAAGTCTTACCACTTTTAACACATCCTGAAACTCTGATTACAGAGTCTTGTGCCTATTAAACGGTAATCATAATAAATATTCAGCAAATACTGTTTCTTAAATAAATATCCTATCAAGAGTATATTAAAATATAATTTTAAAATGATACATAGTTATTTTAGTTTATTTTTAAATATAGCAAATTAAATGAGTACTATTATAAGATTGACTAAAACAATGAAGGTAATTATATAGAATTGGGAAAATTAGTATATTTAAACATAAATATATCATCCTTCTGTGACACTGAAAAGAGGTTAAGGCTATTTTCAAAGCAATGGAGATAATATCTGTCAGGATAATAACCAACATCAGTAAGAAAGTAAATGTTACTCATCATTGTTTGTCAACTCTACTTTCCTTCAAGGGCAGACCCACTTCAGCACCCAAGAGTGAAATCTCTATTAAATCATACTCATTCAAGTTGCAGAAATCATGGGAAAACCAACAATGAATATACCCAATTTTATGAAATTCATTGCAATCAATCTGTAGAGATGTCTGGGCATTGGAAGTCATGACAGTATGGAAACCAAAATGAAAACTCTAAATGCTATAACGATAGAAAACAGAATTTTGACAAGGAAAACATATTTCACATTGTGGTATTTGAATAAGCTGTCATTTACATGCTTCATCACTATTGTATACATCAAGAAAATAAAAGAGGCTTGTTGCTAGACAAGAAATGAGCAGCTTTGATGTTGGTGTATTTCTGAAATATACAATTCCTAGAGGGCCAGGACCTAATTTACTGAACCTAATAAATAATCCAGGATACTTGGATAGCTAAAGTTTAGCAAAAGATTGGCAAGGGATAAAAGGTGGAGGTGGGTGGGTGGGGGTGAAATTGGATCTTTGGGAAGAGTAGCAAAGAGAGTGAAAAGATTCTGGATTTTGGATTCAGCAAAAGAGAGGCTTAAATTCTGGTTCTGCAATACAAGCTAGATGACATTGCGCACACCACTATCTTTTGAGCCTCAGTTACAACACTGTGTATGTTAAATAATAAGATTTTATGTTTTGTTTAGTTTCTTAATTTTTTATTAAATATGTTTAATATTGACACTATTGCATATGTCCCCAATTTCTCCCTTTTCCCACCTCCATCTATCCTCTGCCTCTCCCTCCCTTGACCTTCATCCCACTATTGTCCCCATCCATATGAATTTTTTAAAGCATTAAATGAGAAAACATGTATAATATTTAGAACAGTTTCTAGCACCTCCTAAATGATTTGTCATGAGTAAACACTGCATCAAAATATACAAATGAACTTAACCTTGATTCATGATTTGAATTATAAAGCCCTATTTGCCATCTTTTCCCACTTTCTTTTGAAAGAGTTCATGATATTTGCATATGTTGACAGATGATATTTCAATTTGAAACACCAAATCAGTTTCATGAGACACTATTTTTACTTGAAATTATTATGGATATATAAATTACGATAGATCAGATTTTAGTATTTAGGAGACATTTTCCAAAAATAAGCAAAGTAGGACCTTAAGAAAATAACGTGACATTTTTATGATAATGAAATATTTAAGCTTATGAGTAAAAATTTGGATTTTGAAAAATTTGCATTATAATGAGCTATATAGGCTTCTAATTCATAAAAAATGTTTCTAATGAGATCAGTAGTAATATGAATAAATGTGATCTTTAGAAACATTATATAATTTAATATGTCAACATTGGGAAGATATACATTAGTGAAGCAGTATTTTCCAAACAAGCAATGTGTGGTACAAAATTATACACAGAGAAAATACCCAGTTAAAATGTAAGATTGGTGCCCTGGCTAATGTTGCCCAGTTGGTTGGAGGGTAGACTTGTGCACTAAAGGGTCACAGATTTGATTCTTGGTCAAGGCACATATTCAGATTGAGGTGTGATCCCTGGTCTTGTGCGTATAGGAGGCAGCTGATCAATTTTTGTCTTTCACATCCGTGTTTCTTACTCT
>NW_006285997.1:7680842-7687613 GCF_000327345.1 Myotis davidii
CTCCTTTCCTCTCTCTCTAAAATCAATTTTTTAAAATGTAGGATAGCCCATTTTATTTTAATACTAGGGGCCCAGTGCATGAATTTGTGCACTTTGAAAGGAACTGTGGGCCACGAGGCTTTGGTGGGCACAGGGACAGGTCTAGGCTCATCCTTTGTGCCCCTGCCTGGCCACTCCCACCACAGCTCCCAGTCCCCTCTCTGCCAGCAGCCCCACTCCCGCTGTTCCCATGTGTTGATGGTCAAGGCCCCACTGGCACCCTCTGATGGCGCAGAGCAATTGGGGCCAGTGCCAGCAGCAGATGCAAGCAGTGGCTGCTGCCCCAATAGCCCCTCAGAAGCAGGGGGAGGTGGAGAAACCCTCAGGGACTATGGGGGCCAGCAGCCACTGCTCACACCCACTGATGGTGCCAAGCACTTGGGGCCAGTGCTGGGCACCGGCAGCGGGTACAAGCTGTGTCTCTGGTGCTGGCAGTGGGTGCGAGCAGGGCCAATGCCAGCAGCAGATGCAAGCACCTGGTGGGACCATGGTGCATGGGAGCAAATAATTTGCAGTAACCACCAGAGGCTCACCCCAATGACAGTGACTGGTGACCTGCCTTGGTCTGGCGCACCCGCTCCCCTGCTCTACCATCCCACCACAGCCGATGCCCGGCATGTTCTGCAATCTGCTGCCTGCTGCCAATGCCCACAATGTTCCGTGCTCCCCCTGGTGGTCAGCGCACATCATAGCAACCGGTTGTTTGGTTGTTCAGTTGTTCCTCCATTCAATCTATTTGCATATTAGGGTTTTATATATATAGACTAGAGTCCTGGTGCATGAGATCCATGCACTGGGTGGGGGTCTCTCAGCCTGGCCTGCACTCTCTGGCAGTCTGGGACCCCTCAGGGGGATGTCTGCCTGCTAGGGTCTAAGCTGGCAGTCAGATATCGCTCTCACAGTCCACATGTTCTACAATCTGCTGCCTGCTGCCAATGCCCAAAATGTTCCGTGATCCCCCTGGTGGTCAGCGCACATCATAGCAACCGGTTGTTTGGTTGTTCAGTTGTTCCTCCATTCACTCTATTTGGGCATATTAGGGTTTTATATATATAGACTAGAGTCCTGGTGCATGAGATCTGTGCACTGGGTGGGGGTCTCTCAGCCTGGCCTGCACTCTCTGGCAGTCTGGGACCCCTCAGGGGGATGTCTGCCTGCCAACTTAGGGTCTAAGCTGGCAGTCAGATATCCCTCTCACAGTCCAGGGCTCTCGCAGTCCCAGACCCCTTGCTCCTTACCGCCCACCTGCAGCAGAGGTGGGAAAGGCTCCTGCCACTGCCACTGTGTTTGCCAACGATGAGCTTGGCTTCTAGCTGAGTGTTATTCCCCCTGTGGGAGTGCACTGACCACCAGAGAGCAGTTCCTGCATTGCGTGTCTTCCCTCCAGTGGTCAGTGAGCATCATAGCGACTGGTCGTTCCACCTGTTGGTCAATTTGCATATTAAGCTTTTATTATATAGGATAATAAAGTATGCAAAGTTTATTGGCATGGCTTCAGATTCTACATCACAACTATTAAAAAGCTATCACTTGCCCTAACTGGTTTGGCTCAGTGACTAGAGCATCGGCCTGCGGACTCAAGGGTCCCAGGTTCAATACCAGTCGAGGGAATGTACCTTGGTTGCGGGCACATCCCCAGTAGGGAGTGTGCAGGAGGCAGCTGATCGATGTTTCTCTCTTGTCAATGTTTCTAACTCTTTGTCCTCTCCCTTCCTTTCTGTAAAAAATCAATCAAATATATTTTTTTTAAAAAGAAGAAGCTACGACTTGTAGAGTTTTGGTAATTTTGATCACCCATAATTACTTGAAAAAGCTTTTAAAATACATTACCCTTTTCCAGCTACATATATGTCCAGGGCCAATTATCTTTGTACACTTCAATTAAAACAACATATTGTAACATATTCTGAACAGAGAAGCAGGTCTGAGAATCCAGTCTTCTACTAAGACAGACATTAAAGAGATGCGCAAAATAGACACAATGGCACACTTCTCATTATTTTTTTTCTTTTTTGTAACATATTTTAATAAAATATTTTATTTGGGTTAATATGTTATAAGTTTATTATTTTTACAAAAATTAATATTTTTATATTTTTCATTTTAATTTAATATAATCAGTGGAACATGTACATCCTTCATAAACTTAAACTCTTAGAGGAGTCCAATAATGTTGAAGATTGTAAAAGAGTTCTGAGACCAAAACATTTGAGAACCTCTGCTCTGGTCCATGTTTAAATGCAGATAGTAATGAGAGATGGCTAGAAACACCTGTGAATGCACTAAATAATACGCATTTCTCAGGTCGTGAATCTAGAAATGCCAGTTAATGGAGCCTGGCAAGGCAAGGTGACAGCACAGTCTGGAATTAGATCAGTAAGCAAAGTTCCAGAAAATTATTAGTTTCCCAGTAGAAACTGAGATGGTCAACATTTTTTTTTTTTTTAGATCAATGATGTCTTTTGTGTGCAGGTGTGTGTGTGTGTGTTTAGGTTCATATTATTGGCTGCATATCAGTGATGCTAATCCAGTTAATAAAAGCATAAACAGACAGCTAATATGTTCTAAGATTGAGGAAGAAACAAAAATATTGGTACTCTTATCACTGAATATCAACAATATGCAGGAAATGTAAATGCTTCCTTTCATCTAGGCAGAAACTGGCCAACCTATCTTAACCTCTTTGTCAAAAGGTCGAATTATACTTTGTCCTGCCCATTCTGGTGTTATGGAACTTATCACTGGATAACTATTCTCACACTCACACTTGTATATCTACTGTAGCAGTGACTGTGTTGCTGTTGTGAATAAGTAGTTTAACCAAACAAACAAAACACCCTGATCTTGGCTGGTCATCATGGCTCAGTGGTTGAGCATTGACCTATGAACCAGAAGGCCATGGTTTTGATTCTTGGGTTGTGGACTCGATCCCCAGTGTGGGGCAAGCAAGAGGCAGCTGATCAATGATTATCTATTATCATTGATGTTTCTATCTCTATCTCTCTCTTTCTCTCTTCCCCTCTTAAATCAATAAAATATATTTAAAACAAAACAAAACAAACAAACAAAAAAAAACCCTGATCTCTAGTTAAGGAATATAGGTTTCAAAACTTATATAGAAAAAAATTAAAAGTACAAAATAAATATGCAAATTTACAGTCACAGTTAAACATTTTAACAAACCCCTCTTAGTAACTAATAGTGAAAGCAGAAAAAGAAATGTAAGAAAATAGATGCTTGAATAACAATTTTTAAAATTGGCCAACTTAACATATATGGAAAAATATACCAAACAACTTTATATATGCACATGGAACATTTACCAAAATTGCCCATATGGTAGGATAGAAAGCAAGTCTCAACAAACTTTAAACATTAAAATCATATAGACTATATGCTCTTGAACACAAAGGAATAAGGCTAGATATTTATAACACAAATATGAGCAGAAAATCCAACTTTCTGGGAAATTAAACATTTCTTCTAAATAAGTAAGAAGTCAAAAATAAAATAGAAATATAAAACATTTTAAATGAATGATAATATAAATATGACATAGCAGTACTTAGGGAAAGTAGCTGAAGCAATGCTTAGAGGAAAAACATATTGTCTTAAACTAACATATAAAAAGAAAGACCAAAGTTCAATAATTTAGCTTCTTTTTCAAGAAATTAGAAAATAGCAAAATAAAAATAAACAAAACTTGAAAGAAGAAAACAAACTAAGAACAAAAGCAAATGAAATAGAAAACAAATGTACAGAAGAAAATATCCAATAGCCTTTATGATGTACATTTTTAAAATATAACCCATGAGTATTAATAAATATTATTTAATTATTTACTATGTAGCATTTACATAATACATGAATATTATATAATAAACAAATGTATGGATTATACTTATATAATATATGAACTATATAATACATGAAATAAATACAAAGTTTGCTTCACTTTATCCTAAAAATTTTAACTTGCAAAGAACTGGAACATACCACAGTGATTTCCAGAAATTTGGTGAGACTACCCATTAAATGTTGCTAAATTAACACAGACATTACTCATTTATGCTTCCTGCTTTAGTCTCCACCATTTCTATGGGTCTATATACACAAACTATGATTCAGTTCCTCTCATTGTCCAATATGTTTGGATTTTGCTAACAAATACAGACTCCAATTATGATAACAACCAAGAGATAATATAAGAAAAAAAGCATAAGGGAAATGAACTAATTCTCTAGAGCTTGCTATTCCAAATCCTTGTTTTAATTCTTGGAAATATGGGCACAAGCATATTCTTATATGGGTTCTTGGTTGCTCAAGACCACTAATATTTAAGTTGGTACATAGTTAAAACTAGAGCCCTAATTTTTTCTTATAGTCAGTCACTGCTCTTTTCAAAGCCATGGTAATGTTATATAATTATATTGAATTCTGTTAAGCTAACTGTGAGAAATAAATACCAACCAGGCAACTTCTGTTAATTGCCACCTTTAGTGTTACTTTCCATGATGGCCAGCTGACTATTTATAGAGACTTTAAAATATATGTACATATTTCCAAATTAGGTCATGCTGTTTGGGAATACTTGAACTAATTTTTAGTCCTTGTGTAATTTACAGAATAAAACATTTAATTTGAGTCCAAAGCAAGAAAGTGGCACAAAGCAGTTTCTTTTTTTGCCTGTTATTTCTGGGGAAAAACAACGAACTGCCATGAGGACTGCATTGGGAATGAGCATGTGCCAGTGCTGGGAGAGACTTTCCTCAACGTTTCATTCAAAGAACTGGTAAGTCCTTATTTTTATATTCTTCTACGCCTGCCTCTGTAGAGTTTGGGTATATATGACTAACTGGGCTGTACTTAGCACGAGTCCACCCAGAGATAAAGCCAACAAAATTGTTCTGATTTTTGAAATTCAATTATGTTGTCAATATAATCTGAAAACAATAATATACAAAACACCCAGAGTATATGCGAATTAAGATTTTTGATAGATTCCAGAGGTTGAAAACTTGTTTCCTTCCACCTGAATTTGGTATTCCCATGTCCTGTGTTTTGCTAACATGTGCAATTGGGAATTTTTAAAAATCTTTAATTTCTGTTTCTTTCCCCTACAATTTCTCTTCTGGTCTCATGTTTAAATGAAAGACCTGAGGATCACTGCTCTGGAATGCTTGCCTCTCAACACTGCTGGAATGAGAGAGTGCTTGCCCATTTCAGGCGGAACATGTGCTCTGCAATTCACTAGATACCTCAATGCCCAGTAGTCTAGCACTTAATTCCCTTTACTTATTTTACATTATCTGGCCAGCCAAGTATGCTTTTTAGTTATTTGACCCCTATTCTTCCAATATGTACTCTAGAAAGGTAGAAAGTTTAATCTACCTTCCCATGAATCTGTTGGAACTATTTTCATCTATCTTTAAATGAAGAGTATTTGTATACCCCCTTGAGGTCTCATTAAGCCTGAGGTATGCAACTTATTTCCTAAAAGCTAATGGAACCAGCAATTATGCTAAAGAAAACAACCACAGTAAAATTTAATTTTGCTTAATATTAATGACATTGGTATATGTTAAGAGGTGATGAAACTGGAAACCAGGGTATATAACATTCATAATTGGTCATCTCTTTTTGTATGCCTGCATTTATGCTACTACTTGTCATATGAAAAGTCAAAAAATAATTTCACATACCAAATCAGAATCCAGGCAGTACTATTGTGACAGATTATTGGCAGGCTGGAAAAGGCATTTAAGTTATCTTTGGAAAGGATGATTATAAATTGACACTAAAATTATTCATCCATTAAGGATATTCTGACATGTCATCATGTCATATAAATTAATAGAAAAGAAATCATTCTATTTAGAGATAATTCCATTTAGTCCTACATTTTTCTCCAGCAATATGTTTATTACCACCCAGCCTGTCTGCCTGACTAAACTAATCCTTACAATATAACTTCTACCACATCTAAAATGGTTATTTTAATCATAAAAAGAGTCAAGCCCTGAATTGATAGATTGTTTTAAAATTTTTCAGTGAAATGAGTGTTGGCTGGCCTCTATGGAAAGAAATCAAGAGCTAAATCAAGAGATAGAGACAATATTGCCTCCAAGAGTGAGGGAGGTAACTGACTGAGATGACTTTTGACCCAGTGGTTAAGGGGCATTATTTGTGGAATTCCTAAAGCCAGAATTCTCAAAGGGATTTTAAGAAAGCCATAGAAGTGGCCTGAGGTGTGGCAGTACTCTGGCGATGAGAACCCTAAGATTGGACAATGTGCAAACTCCAGGTAGGCAGTCAATTGTCAGATACTTACATAGATAACAGGTAAGAAAGACACCTGCAAAGGTTTATAATTCTGGTGCAGATCTACATTTGCTGGGCAAAGAATAAGAAACGCAAGGCCAAGTACCATGAGAAGGGCTGAGAGATGCATCAAAGAATCGGTATTTATTAGAGGAAAAGAGACCTAATATTAACATGGAAACACAGCAAAAAAATATTTTAGAGACACTTCTCTGATTATTGATGACCTGGCACTAAAAACAATTATGATTTATCAATATGCATATGAACCCTGAAAAGTATTTGTACTGAAACATTAGAGATGAGGGGAAAGTTTCAGAAAAACTAACGTAGAGACACACTCCTCTCTCACCTTAACCCTTTGCGGTCATATTAAATTTGGACACGGGTGTCGTACTGATTGGAATTAAT
>NW_006285997.1:7687895-7689970 GCF_000327345.1 Myotis davidii
TTCCTTGCTGTGGTGGCTGAAAGCAGACATACCAACTGAACGGTAAAAAAGCTTTGGTGGCTGAGAGTAGACAAACGACCGCAAAGCGTTAATAATAAGTAATTTCAGAGGCTGTGATGGTGATTTGACTACATGTAGATGCCAAGGAACTTCAGCTGGGAAAGAAGGGAACTGTGGCCACTGGGAGCCATTAAATAAGTCATATACAGGAAAGCAACTTGTGTTATGTAAAGTAGCAATAAGCATGTAAACATGACCAAACCTCATTAATTGGCAGCAATACATTGCCTTATTTGTGCAATGTAAAGTAGCCACCACAAAACACACACACACACACACACACACACACACACATTTATGTTTAAGGATCCATATTAAGGCACAAGAAAGTCTATATTGCTGAATTGCAGGTCCTAATAGTTAATGCTTAAATTATCAAGCATTGTGCACAAAATGAAATCATACAGGGTATAGCAAAAGTGGGTTTATAATTGTTCATATAGAAAATAATGCAATAATTAATATTAAAAATACAAGAATAAACTTTGTTTCATGTGCTTACAACTTTTAAACCTACTTTTGCCCCACACTACATCCTTAATTACATTTAATTTTGATATCTACATAGTTTAAAGTTGATAGAGTAATAAGAATAAACAAAAGTGCCTCAATTTTTATTCTTAATAATCTACTACCTCCCTATCAAACAAGGATATGTTTGTTGTCTCTTGAAGACAGGGTAAGAGAAAAATGGTTTCCTCATGACATCTGATGTTTACTCTTCAGGGGTCATCCAAAGAAGACTGACTGGTGAGCAATACCTTCACCCACCCAAAGCTCCCACGAGACAGAAATCGATTTTCCAAAACTAAATTCATAACTGACATTTATACAAAACATGCAATTAATCTGAAGGTTTATAGCCTTTCAAGATAAATAACTGTCAGAAACCACCATCTACTAAAATAATGTTTCATCTGAAAGGCACAGAACATCCCCAGCTCTGCTGTGATAGCTAGCACAATGGCGACAGTGACTGGTTTCCAAAAGCGTGTCTAATTTCTATGATTTTTATGAAAACTATAAATTCAGTACATCGTTTGTTAGACAAAAATGCTGTCAGATACATGACACGAATAAATATAACCTCTATACATAAAAGCAATGTCAGTATTTCTTCCCAAAATGCCTTGATTATTGTTTTAAAAAGTAATTTTAGTTACTTATATAAAATAGACATGCTGGCTCATATTGGGATGTATGTCTTGTAAAGTACAACAATAAAGTTCTATATTGGCATTCTTCCCATTACTTTTTAAAACCCACTACTTTTTAACTCTTTGATTTAATCTTAAGAGTTCCCTCTTATAGTCCTTAGGTATAGAGGTGTAAAGTAGATACTCCATTTCAAATGAGACAAGGAATGCAGGGGGAAATGCAGTGATGGGAATTAACAATGTGGCTCTAGAGACAAAATGTGTTCAAATTTCTATTATTCCACTTACTAATTAAATGACCTTGGGCAGGTTACTAAAAATAGTTGCCTCACTGAAAAATAGAGTTAACAGTACATACATTATTAAAAGTTGCTATAATTAAAATATAATAATCCCTATAAAGAATTTATATCAGTGACTATCCATCACTCTGTCTTTTGTACCCACTAAACTACATAAATGCATAGTACCTGTCTAGATTGTTCTTGCTCAGGAAATGAGTAGATATCAACATGCATAGGTCTCCATGCCTTCCATAACTGTGAATATCTACTTGATAGATATTCAGTTTCCTGTGATTATCTAGTCAGTGACTAGCAGACATCACCAGCTTGCTGTGAATATCTACTTGATTACAAAGTATCGATTAGTCAGTTTCCTGTGACTATCTAGTCAGTGACTAGCAGACATCACCAGCTTTTTTGTGACCTGACCCCTAGAACCCTTAGGAAAAATTCCAGACATGGGAAGAAGGTATTTTGTTTTGATAACATGACATCCCCTATAATGACATAACATATTATTGCCCTTATTGTCTAAGACAAAGCCCCAAACCTATCTTCAGTATTTAGGTTCATT
>NW_006285997.1:7690192-7696840 GCF_000327345.1 Myotis davidii
CCGGCAAGAGCTTTATATGTACCACGCATGCGCAAGTTAACTTAGCCTTTTGTATATACAAAATAAACTTGCTTAATTAGATACAGAATTAAACTTGCTTTCTGATTTAGCTAAACTTTGTCCAATCTAGTGAAGAACCCCAACTTCTCTTTCAGGTAATTGTCAGCAACATAGCAGTAAATACAAACACAAAAGCAGATTATTATTGTAGGTCATGCAGGGAGAACAAAGGGTAAAATATTTAGTTGTAGCAGTGTTTGACTATATTCTGTGCAGGGAGAAAACCTGAAGTCATTTTCAAGGTCCACCATTTATTACTTCTTTTCAGTTGGGTCAAGTTTCTAAGCTTTCTAAATCTTCATTTTCTGGCTAATGAAGAGAAAATAGGATTTCACCGAGTTTCCTATCTACCTAATCCAGGATCAAATGAGATGAGGCACAGGAAAATGCTTCACAGACATTTGGTTACAGTGTGAAGTGTTTCCACCTGGCTATATAAAGCAAGTTGTGTTCCTGGGCTGAAGAAACTACAAGGAGGCTAGTCGCTAGGGAGAGGAAGCCGGGAGTTGCTATGTGACATCATTACTTGGATGATCAGACACTTAGCATATCAGCCTTTTATTTATATAGATAGGGATTGAACCCAGCCGGCATGGCTCAGTGGTTGAGCATCATGAACCTAGCCGGCATGGCTCAGTGGTTGAGCATCAACCTATAAATCAGGAGGTCATGGTTCGATTCCAGGTCAGGGCATATGTCCAGGTTGCGGGCTTCATCTCCAGCATGGGGCATGCAAAAAATAGCCCATCCATGATTCTCTTTCATCACTGATGTTTTTATCGCTCTTTCCCCCTCTCAGATCTCCCTTCCTCTCTGAAATCAATAACAATATATTTTTTAAAAAAGAATAGGGATTGGAATTGGAAGCCAGCCTGGCATAACTTCTACTGTCCATATTTGAGCCCTTGGGAAAGTTATTCTAGCCTCTTCGAACCTCAGATGTCTCATAGTGATTCCTACTTCGTTGAGCTGCTCTTAAAATCAAAAGTACTATTTTGTAAACTGCTTACACAGTGCAGGCATACTATCAGCACTGGATAAGCAGTTTCTTAGTTAAGCTTGCACTTACTTCTCCCAGGCCTGCCCATCATCTGAAGCTGCCACATTCCCTGCCACTACCACTGCCTGCTCCCCTACCCTCACTGGCTCCAGGAAGCTATGGCTTCACAGGCCAGCCAACTCCAGGCAATCTGTCTTTCAAATGCTTGGCATCTGCTTTGTAAAGCATTCCATGGACCTCTACGGTTATTTAAGTATTTCACATAACTTGTAAGATCAGCAGCTCCTTTGCTATTTTCATAAGTGTAGAAATAAATAGGCTTTTAAATTTCTTCTATGGCAGCTCATTCTTGGAAAACTGACTTAAAATTACCCTCATGTTTGATGATCAATAAATCAATGCTGAGTTAAGGAAGAGAGTAAACTGAAGGAGGGAAAGAAGAAAAAGAAAGAGGAAGAAGGAAGAAGGAAACAAGGGGGGAGGAGAAGGAAAGAAAGGAAGAAATTAATTTACAACGGATAGTTTTTCCTGATTACTGATGTGTGCCATTACTTATACCTGAAAATATATACTGTTTTTCCATTTGATTTCTCTGAGAAGACTTTGCATATTTCAGAAGATTTGACTTTATTCTAGAATTAAACTATAACACCTTTTAAACATAATAGATACTTTAGCTTTATTTTCTTTTATATGTTACACATTAATAGAATATAACTCTTTTTTGTCTTACTATGGCGTGGTTAATTAGCTCTTGTAGACAATGTAATTTTTTCAGTTAGTAGTTCCCTAGTGTATACATAAATGTTATACAAAATATATTAGAAATAGACTAATATTTATGGGCATAGACACCAGATAGGAATCTTACTATTGAAAGTATTAGATACAATTATAGATTCATGTGTTTCATCTGCTCTCCAATTACTATTATTTGTCAAGGGTGAGTAATAATAAAATATCCTTTAAATTACTCTGTTTAAAAAAAGGACTTTGAAACAGTTATCCCACAGATGTGTCTGAATACTGTAAAATATCCTAATAAAAAAAAAGCCAACATGTGGCTATTTCATTATTTAAGCAAAAGGTTTTGGTGAGCGATTGAATTTTCCCTTTGCCTCAGTATGTCTGGCATCAAAAAATGTGTAGGCCTGGCTATTCTTGAATAGGGCAGATATTTTTGTTAATGGACACACTATTTTCAGAGCAAAACTTGAAAACTCAGAGTGCTTCCTTGTGCATAAGTTTTCTATTAAGAAATATAATTGCACATTAAAATGTGTTAATTTTACATTTAATTGTTGTTTGTTAGTCAAGAAACTCCCATAGATTCAAATATACTGGGTTCACTCTGCACCAGAAACCACGAGGCAATATATCCTAGGATATACTTTAATGATGATATACTTCATTTCAGGGAAAGTGTGGCACACCTATTATTTTGTAATAAAGATAATATATAAATGTTTTCAACACAGGATTAAGTTAGTATTAAACAGAAAAGATTTTCTGAAAGTAAGGTAAATAAAATATTTCTAAATAGAATATGCTAGATTTAATAGGCAATGCCAGCTTAGATAAAAAAGATGATCACTGAGCTACTTCTCCTCGGATTTATTGGTTATTTCCATCTGGAATGCCTTTTCCCCACAGTTGCACTATTGAAATTCTGCCCATCGTTCAAGTTCCTGTTCCCCAAGAGCATCTTTGAGCATGTGCATCAAACATAATAAAGGCTCTGGAGAATCGAGTTTATTTGGTGTTTTTCCAAGGCAGTTTTAATAGATTAAATTAAAATGTGTATCACTTTGGATTGAAGCATTCTCTCTCACCCTCAGCTTTAATAAAATAAATTGCTCTATTTTAAACATCTAATCCTTGGGCCTAATTAAGGGATTTCTATTCTGGTTTGAAAATAAAGGATGCTCAGAGCTAATGGGCCTTTTTGTTTAAAATGTTAGATTTAATTTACTGTGAATTAAATTAAATTTTTATTTTATAACATGGAAAACATTAGGCCTCATTTTATAACATGGAAAACATTAGGCCTTATTATTTAAACACTAGTCAAATATGGTAATTGTGGAAAATGCCAATAAATAAATAAATCCAGCTCAGTCTCTATAATTAGAATCATATTAAAGGTAGGCAAGTTGCAAAATAAATATTTCAATATTTCAACATTTGGAAATTTAAGGTATTTTAAAAGATATACCATAGGCCAGGGGTCCTCAAACTACGGCCCGCGGGCCACATGCAAATGCAAATATTGTATTTGTTCCCGTTTTGGTTTTTTACTTCAAAATAAGATATGTCCAGTGTGCGTAGGAATTTGTTAATAGTTTTTTTTTATAGTCCGGCCCTCCAACAGTCTGAGGGACAGTGAACTGGCCCCTTGTTTAAAAAGTTTGAGTACCCCTGCCATAGGCAGTACAGCAAAATAAAACACTGGATAGTAAACCCAATAGTAACCATGACATAGGAGCTAATATTTTATTAGCTTTATGATTTAATTTTAGATATGTACATAAAATCATGTACAATTGGTCATAATTTATTGGGATTTATTGTTTACTTTTTCCTTTTTCATATTTTATTCTTTCAATTTCGCCTTCTTATTTACTCACATCACAGTATCTCATATTGCATGTTAACAACCTATGTATTCCTTATA
Source organism: Myotis davidii (assembly GCF_000327345.1). Taxonomy (NCBI): domain Eukaryota; kingdom Metazoa; phylum Chordata; class Mammalia; order Chiroptera; family Vespertilionidae; genus Myotis; species Myotis davidii. Next base: position 7,693,927 of record NW_006285997.1, read on the forward strand.
CATAATATAAATATATAATTACACAAATAGGTATACCTAGTATTTTTTCCTAGAACACACAACTATATACACACACACACACAAACCTATGTGTAAATTGTTTTACAACAAAAAAAATCAAATCAAAATATATACACTTTTCTATATCCTAATTATAATTAATTTAATCTGGAAATTCCTTCCTCATCTGAAATGTTTCTTCTGACTACTTTTTTCATGATTGCAAACTAATATTTTATACTTTGAGGTATACCATAGACCTTTAATTATTCTTCTATTGATGCTGATTAACTTTATTGTTAGCTGCTACAAATATGAAATTAACATCCTTGTACACATGTTTTTATATACCAATTTTATTTTACACACATTTCCTGAAGTGGGATTACTGAGTATAAATTTATCTCTGAATTTTCCTGAAAACTACAGAATTTAAAGAATTTCTTCTTCCTGTAGTTTTCAGGAAAATTCAGAGATAAATTGCTGAATATCTTCTTGTTCAGCAATTAAGATTTGCTCTTTTGAAAATGCCCTATTCAATTTTTGGCCAATTTTCCTGTATGGCTTTTTCTTGAAAATTGGATACAGCTCTCTGTACATTATAAAAATCTACCCTATCTATGTCATTAGTATTCCTATTTTAAATATATTTTATTATATTGTATAAAATTGAATATATTTTAACTACATTTATAGAATTAAGTATGTTACTATTTTTTCAGTAGTTTCCTTTTCCCTCATAGGTTAAGACTCATTTCCTAACTACTACACTAAAAATAAAGAATGATAGATTTATTTTTTAAATACTTTTCTAATTATTTTTATACTTTACATATACATGTGTTAATCACTTATAGAAATATATTTTTATATGCTTTCTGTTAAAATTCCAAATAATTTCCTGATAACTTGCCTGCTTTATAGTCATGTATAAACATTTTTTTTTTCATTCACCAGCAATTTTACATATTACCTTTATTTTAGCAAAAATACTTATTTTTATAATCATCATTTACTAGACTGTCTATTCTATTCATAATGCTTCTTTTATTATTATTTTTATCATTGATGTGTTATTTTTATCGGGGTTCCATTTGAGTGCCTTTTTTATGTGTATCTGTAAGTAAACCTCCAAAATTATTATTCTGCTTCATAATTTCCTTGGCCTGTTCATATATTTATTCTTCCATATAAAGTTTAGAGTTTTTAAAAATTAATTTTAGAAAACCTGTTAAGATTCTAACTAAAGCGGCATTAAATTTAAAAATTTGATTTAGGAAAATTTATCTGTTTGATTTTAAATCTTCCCACAAATGAAGACAAAAGTCTTTCCATTTGACCAAAACTTAATGTATATTCTTCAAAATATTTTACACTTAAAAAATAAATATGCCATTTTTATATTAAAATCATTAAGTATTTTATTTGGTTTTGTTACTCTTGATAATTAAATATTATTCCAAGTATTGGTTTTAATTGTTTGCGTGGAGAAATGTAACTGTTTTTTCTCTATTGTGTATTCAGCTACTTTATCAAGCTCATTGTATTTTTAAATGGTGATTATTAAATTTTGTAGTTTTTAGTGTTTTTCATTTTTAAAATTTTGTTTTAAAATGATTTTTGTTTCTTATTTATATATTGAATAGTCTTATTATATTTAAGTAGTTTCTTTTGGTTCTCATTTATCTTGAAATTTTACAAAGCTTGATAAAACTAGCACTTATCTGCATTAATGTTCCCGTATTGTATATTTTCCACAATTTTCAGTTCCTAGAAACTCAAAACATTTTCCCTTTATCATGCTACTGCTCTACAAAAATATTGTTCTTTTGTGAAGATGCTATGTAAACCCAAATTATAACCACTCCTTTCACTTAATCATCACTGAATACTCCCACTTTTAATCATGATGCAAGTGCCAATAAACTTCTGTTAGTTTTCGCTTATGGATCTGTCTTTTGTCAGTCCAATTTGCATGGGCCAGCTGCTGACCTAAAATAGATAGAGGAAAAAATGGTTTTTCCTCCCCTGAATCTGGCAGATCCAACGGCAGTGGAGCCAGCAAAACAAGAGATGTTTGGACAGAAGCAATGAACCTTCAACTAGAGACTTTCAAAGAATTAACATACCCAAATTGGTGGGACATGGGGGAGAAAGACAGCCAGTTAATAGCAGTAATTAATACAAACAACTTGAGATAGAAAGAAATAAGTATTGTTAAGATAGGGAGATTAGTTTTACTGCACCTGAGGACAGGTTTAATACTTGTGATTCCTCCTAAAGAACTGTCAGATCGAAGACAATGACCAGACAAAAGAAACAGTAGAGATTTTGTTTCTCGGGAGATGCGTTGTCTGTTTTTGCTTCATTTTCCTTCCTTTGTCTTCTGGAGCACTTTATATTTCTTTCCAATATGAGTTTTTGTGTCCTCATTCAGTTATATCCCCTTAAGAAAATCTTTCGCTCAAGTAATTGATTCTGTGGTTTCTAATATATATCTGTGGCACCGCCAGTTTCCTTTGCCTTTGCAGGTAAGTCCATCCTTTTATCAAATGAGGGACAAGATTGCTGGGGTCCAACCCCAGCAGGTCCAGGGGTCCCCAAAGGTGTGGACGGAGTCGGCGAAGAAGGAATGACACAGAGACAGCGTTCAGTTGATCAGCAGCCTTGCCAGGATCTCTAGCCACAATCTCCAGCCAAGTTCTGTGTCCATGTTCTCTTGCTAGGTTCTCCAGCCACATTATCCAGGTTCTCCAGCCAGGTTCTGTAGCCATGTTCTCTCGCTAGGTTCTCCGGCCAGGTTCAGTCGCCAGGTTCTGTAGCCGGCTTCTGCAGCCAGGTTCTGTCTAGGTTCTCCAACCAAGTTCTGTAGCCAGGTTCTGTCCAGCATCTTTTGCCATGTTCTGTCTCTAGG
>NW_006285997.1:7696912-7705246 GCF_000327345.1 Myotis davidii
AAGAAGGTGAGCAAACATATTAAGAACAGTATGCCATATATGCCAGGTCCCTTGAAACAGCAAGGATGGACCGGCTCCCGGCACAAGATGTCACTGCTTTGCCAGTATTTGATTCTGGATCCCCTTCGAGCAGCCACGTTTTTATTTTTCTCTGTGTTTTTTTCTCCTTTTCAGATATGTTTCAGAACCTAAGTCTAAACATTGGGTAACAGGAAGGTGGAATACGTCTCATCCAGCTTCATTTGCCTCCAAATCCCATTATTAAAGCATTAAATGAAGGAATACTCAAAGGATAGCAGAAGAGAGGAAATGTGTGGGTAAGCAACCAAGAGATGCAGATGTTGAGGAATTACAATTAAACAGAACGATGCCCCCCAGTTACAATGTGTTCTAATGTGAAATCACCTGAATTGCCAACCAAAATATACAAATGGGATGTTTTGCTTTATGAATGTTTAATCCTGAAAAACAGATGTGGGGAGCTGTTGTTGGGTAGTAAGAATAAATTAAGACTCTGAAAATCCAGGGTCACATCTTTGGAAACTAAAGCCAACGTGTAATATGACATTTGGTATTTCCCCTCCACCTGTTTTTATATTTGTTTGTTTATTTTTAATAAAAATCACTTATAGTCAAAATTCAAATTATCTATCTTATAAGTTTATTCACTTGTATAAGTAACCTGCTGTCAATTCTAAACCTTAAGTTTCCAGTAGTAGTTTCTGAAAACAAGGCTAGTATTAAGGCTCAGCTTAATATAAATACCTTGAATTAATCAGACGTAGGATTGACTTGCTCCACTAATTTAGCTACTCAATAAATAATTCACTCATCATATTCATTGAGCTCTTCAGTATTATACATTGTGTTGTGTTTTCACTACTTTAAAATACATTTTTATTGATTTCAGAGAGGAAGACAGAGGGAGAGAGAGAGGGAAACATCAAAGATGAGAAAGAATCATTGATTAGCTGCCTCCAACACGCCCCCTACTGGGGGGTGGAGCCTGAAACCCAGGCATGTGCCTTTGACCACAATCAAATCCAGGACCTTCGGTCTGCAGGCCCCTGCTCTATCCACTAAGCCAAACCAGTTATGGCGATGCAGCACTCTTAATAATAGTGCCCATCCCAATAATTGTTTTATTCTACTCCTTTGAATTTTTCCTTTTCATCTTATTCTTTTTTTATCACTGCATTATTATTTTTTATTTCTATGGTGATTTTCCTATGTTGTTTTCCTCATTTTCTATATTCCCCCAGTCTTCTCATCATACATTATTCATTGTTTTCTTTCCTATATATCAGAAGTTTCCCTTTCTCCTCTCACATTCTTATTCATTTATTCTTTGTCCAGGTTTTGCTACCCCTTCCTGCATATGTCAAGGAAAACCTCCCATTCACTAGTTTATCCACATACTCATTTATTGTCTAATATTTCTCTTCTATTTCTATGTATATTTATATTATGTGTGTGTGTGTGTGTGTGTTTAAGTGCTCTGTAACTTCAATATGTTCTCATCTTTTCTCTTTTAAACATGAACTGAATATTTAAAATCTGTGTAACTTTACTAAGTATTAAAAAGGAGTTGATTGAGCTGGGGATAATCAGTAAACACATATGAAAATATTTTTAATATATAATTTTGGAATATGCAGTTTTAGGCAGTGGGTTTTCTTTTATTCTCCTCTTATAATTTATGGAGGAAAAATCCCCCCTCTTAAAAATTAGAGGAAAATTATCTCCTTGTTATTCTATATTTTATTGCTGTTATACCAATCACATTATGCTATTGAAGAGAGAATGGAGTTGTTTAAAGGAAAAAGAGAGGAATGCATTCTATTGGACTCCTGCTGTTGTCAATCATAATAGTTCAGAAATTAGGAACTTGCAGCATTCCTTAGGCTAAAATCAGGTTCATGGTTGGGCACATTTGGAGCAGAACATTTTCAAACTTTCTAAGCCCACTGAGTCATTAAACATAATAAATGAACAAGCTAAACTTAAGCAAAATTAGAAACAGCTTAATGTATGTAGTTTCAAGCAGGTTGATAGTGATAGGGTTTGGGAAAGGTGGGGAGGGAAGAGAGAGCCTTCAAGAAGATAAAAGCTACACCCTCTAAGTCAAAATGCTCTGGACTTTGGAAAGCTGTGATACAAAATCTTATCTGCTTCTATGTTTACAGGTTTGTTTTTGGCTTACCTGTGTGATTTTCCCCATGGTCTCCTGGGAATAGCAACTTTCCTTCAAATGAGCTAAGAGGAAAAGCGATTTTTTTCATGCACAGAATGAGATCTAGAGACTACAGTTCTAAAGCAGTGAGTCAAACTACCTTGGCCAGAGAACTAGGACATTTCTTAGAGAAATTGAGAGGAAAGCTAAAGCCTAGTAGAGAGGGCCATAGGTGGTTAATGATCCATGCATGTATGGGGTAGCTTTTACCAAACATGCATTCATTAATTCATCCATTCACTTGAGCTATACCCACTGAATGGTTACAGTGTGCTTGCAACTGTGAAAGGGCATTACAATAATGAATGAGGCACATACTCTTGACCTGGGGAGTTTCAATCATCATTTATGTATTATATGTAAAGAGAACATTGCAACCTAGCTCAGTATAAAAAATTTGGATAGAAGAAAATGTGTTATCAAGATATACTGACAGCATATTTCCTATATCACTTCAAGATTTGTGAAATTGTGAGAAAATGGAAAAGAGGAAGGATATAATACAAATATTCCAAAAATAAAAATCATCATGTGAAATTTTCTTCCTAATACCTAAAATAGCTACCTCACCCAAGAGAGCAGAGAGCAAAAAAAAGTACAAGATGGCAATTAGGAAGGACAAAAATCATGGGAGGATACAGTATAAATACACATTATTTTTGGAAATATACAGTTAAGATAAAATATAAATGAACAATATCAACCTTGCAAAAATACTGTAAGAATAAACTTCATGACAACTGAAAGTAGTGAAACCTAGGTGGGAGGATGCTGCATAAAATCATTTAAAAAGAATTTGTGGAACTGGGAACCTCATACACCACCAGTGGCAATATAAATTAATGTAACATATCTTGATAGAAACTTTGCATTATTCATAAGGTGAGTAGAGATATGTATATCCTTTGACCCAACTGTTGTATTTGTACTCCAAAAAGTGGACAAAGATGTTCACTGTAATACTATAATTAGCATATCCAATAATAAGGAAGTAATTAAGGAATGGAATCCTATACTATGGATGTTTGATGCCTATAAATTTTGAAACACCACAGAAAACACTGAAAACACAGAAAAACAGTAAAATGTTAAGCAGAAATTATTTAACTTAATTTTCTCTACCTCCTTCATGTATGAGTCTACATATGTATATAAGCACATTTATAGAGCAACAATAAATGGAAATGCTTCAGATGTTAATTTGGGATTGGCTGATCTGAGCTGAAGGATTATGAGTTATTATTGTTTCTTTTCTTTTGTAATGTCTAAATTTTTGGCAATGAGCATATGATAAATTTATATTAGAAAATTTGATTATATATTGCAATTTGATTTTAAAATACATTTTAAGTAACTATATCAGACATTAAATGACATAAGACAGGAAGTCTTTGGGGTAAAAATAGAAAAATAGAGACTAAATATACAAGCTTATGGGATGTTACAGGTATTGACATAGCAATAGGCTTCCCACTGCGGGAGGGGTGAAGAGGTGAACAGGGATTCTAAAAGAAAAGACTATTGAACAATTTTATCACCAAAAAATAGAAATTATATGCCAACTTTGGCCCAGCCAGTGTGGCTCAGGAGTTGAACATTGACCTATGAACTAGGACAGTGATGGCGAACCTTTTGAGCTCAGCGTGTCAGCATTTTGAGAAACCCTAACTTAACTCTGGTGTCGTGTCACATATAGAAATTTTTTGATATTTGCAACCATAGTAAACCAAAGACTTATATTTCTGATATTTATTTGATATATTTAAATGCCACTTAACAAAGAATCAACCCCAGGGCTCCTGCCTGTTCGGAAGGTGTGTTGGAAGGGGGGATATTTATTTTATATATTTAAATGCCATTTAACAAAGAAAAATCAACCAAAAAAATCTGTTCGCATATCACCTCTGACACGCGTGTCATAGGTTCACCATCACTGAACTAGGAGGTCATGGTTTGATTCCAGGTCAGGGCACATGGATTTCCAGGTTTCAGGCTTGATATCCGGTGGGGGGGGGGGTGCAGGAGGCAGCTAATCAAAAGTTCTCTCTCATCATTGATGTTTCTATTTCTCTCTCTCCCTTCTTCTCTAAAATCAATAAAAATATACTTAAAAAACAACCAACCAACCAACAAACAAAAACACAAAATGCAAACTTTGAATACGTTAGCCAATTAAGAGATTCTGTTCTGCTTAACAGTTACTCTACTACAGGAGCAATTTCTTTTGCTTTGCTGTCAAGCCCCACAAAGAAAATACTTCACTCATTTTTATATTAAATATAAGACTTATATCAGAATGTCCAACAAGAGTCATATATGACTCCTAAAGACAGAAAAGAAACAAGATGTAGAGAATATAACCTGCTTTCTACCTTCAGACATGTCTAACCACAGCTCAACTTGTCTCCTGTTAGATGAAGCATAAACCCATAGAGAAAAGCCACACTTGAGCTTGGAACTATTCCACCTTCTATGTCATTCAAAGAGGTCTATCAGAAAGCTCTCTGTTCTTTTGGCAGCAGGCCCCTCCACTTTTATCTCTAGTCTTACAAAAACACATATTAGGCTGAACTGCTGGCCAACACAATTTCCTTTCAAAGGCAAAATGATTGCATAGCCTCTAACCGAATGCTTTACCTAAAAGCGTTCAAACAACCCTTAAAATATAAGTCTAGAATGTCCAGATGTAAACAGGCACTGAATAACAATTAATCTCAATTCTGAACTTCCACTGATTGAATAAGTAGATATAATTTTGAGAGAATTTCAAATCAAAGTTTTATTTAGCTCAGCTTTAAGGAAATAATGCTACAGATAAACTCTATTATTGTATAATAGTAGCTGCTTAAATTTGAAATCTATTGCCCATATTAATATGGTTGAGAGAAAAAAAACTTCATTAATGGATGATTTGATGCTCTTAATGTTAGGACTATTTCAGAGTTGCAAAGATGTGGTTCCCTAAATAGACAAGTCTCTTAACAACTTAAACTAAATATTTTTAATGCATATCCTATATAATAAAAGCCTAATATGCTAAGTGTCCGGTTGTCCAGTTGACCAGTCAACCAATCAAAGCGTAATATGCTAATGATGTGCTAAGGTTTCTCAACCACTTGCTATGATGGGCACTAACCACCAGGGGGAAGGCAGTTGACTGGTTGACAGTTGCTATGACATGCACTGACTACCAGGGAACAGATGATCTGACCAGTAGGTTAGCTTGCTGCTGGGGTTTGGCCAATTGGGACTGAGCGAGACAGGCCAGACACACCCTGGAGCCCTCCCATGTTCCCTCCCTGGCCAGCCAACCTCCTGTGTCCCTCCCCAGTCCTGACCCCACTGGTGCATGAATTCGTGCACCAGGCCTCTAGTACAATAATAATATTGTTCCTACACATTGATTGAACCATACCTGTTAACACCCTGGCTTTTAAAATATCTCATCTCATCTGCATAATAAATCCCTGATTAATAATGAGCCCATTTTCATAAACATTAACCCAATTACAACTCAGTATTTATATGGAAAAATATTTTTTAAAATATTCAAAGGGAGGTGTTCACTTGATTTTCTCTTTCCACATCATTTCTGAGTTGCCGTAGCTTACCTTTCATTAAAAGTTGATTTGACAGATTGCTGTAATTTTCAAATTGCTAAATACTTCTGTCAAGCCCCTTAAGGCATTTTCAGAATTTAGTTCTTGGGTTTGTTGGGATGATTTCCAGGCTCTCCTTTTGGTGGTGATGAGGTAAGTAAGAGCTTGAAACTATGATTCATTTCTGTTTGAGTTTCTGTCAGATACTTGCAGGAAAAAGAAAATGACTAATCACCTACTAAAAATGGCAACAGATGCCATAAGCAAAATTTCATTCAACCTGTTAACTTTGTTCCAATGTAAGAATCATTTAATTGAAAGACTTAGTTTTAAAATACCGTCTTTTAAAAATAACATCTGCTTCTAAAATGAGGTAATGACATTTATGCTCAATATTTTAACAAGTTCTTTACACTGACCTTCCTGTGCACTTCAGTTTATACACACCAACACACATGGATGTACAGAATATATTTTGCAGTCACATGAGGATAGCCATTTAACATATATGCATCAAGAAAGGGCTATTAGCATTCAAACGCCAATTAACCACTTCTGTCTTTTAAAAAGTCCTAATGGTATCATGCTCACCACATTCAGTTGATATAAAATAGTAATTAATGTTTTAGTTAATATTTTTATATCTTTTTTATTCCAAGTAAATTCTTTTTCAATGTCCCTGTGACTTGATACTTATAAAAACAGGACCAAGAAAGAGCAGATCAATTTGTGATTCAAAGCAACACATGCACAAAATAGCAGAACTGTAAACTCTTGCCAAACCAAGCAATAACCAATGCAGGCACTTTTGGAGATTGTGCCCCCAATACTTGATATATCTTGTGTGATGTGGAAGGAAGTAAAGACAGGGGAGAGCTAGATACTGAGAGGGAAGAGAGGGGGATAATGGTGAGATTGTTTCTTATCTACCCCCTGTGTGGGAGGACAGAGACTACCAATATAGGATGAGTCCATGTCTATGTGGGACATTCATAGAGACCATCATCCTCTTTGGAGTGGCTACTTTTCCCCCCTCTTGTGACCATTATGCAAATATAAAGACATATATAGAGGAATAGCTGTGTTGTCATTGAAGAATAAAAGCACCTCTAAAGTTACTACTTTCACACCTAGCATTACATCTGCACTGAAAATAGTTCTGTGAGCTACACGCCCCATTTTAAAACAAGAAAACCAAGGCTTGGAGAGGATAAATAAGTTGATAAGGGAACATTAATAAGAGTTTCTGACATTTAATCCATTGTTGTTCTATTACATATGCATAAACATGTATCCCTGACATTTTGTAGATGGAAAATAAAAAGTTCACAAAAGTCAAGTGACTTTCAAAACATCAAAAATCTAAGTAGGGCCCTAGCTGGCTTGGCTCAGTGGATAGAGCATCGGCCTGCAGACTGAAGGGTCGCAGGTTCAATTCTGGCCAAGGGCACATGCCTGGGTTACAGGCTTGATCCCCAATAGGGGGCATGAAGGAGGCAGCCAATCAATGATCCTCTCTCATCATTGATGTTTCCATCTGTCTCTCTTTCTCCCTTCCTCTCTGAAATCAATAAAGAAATATATATATTTTTTAAAAATCTAAATAGGTAGTATTCTCAAATCCTGTGATATATCCATGACTTTGAAAAAAAGACTCTGGTTCTTCATTTTATATGAAAGGTAAAATATATAAACTAGGTAATCTCCAAGATCTCTTCTAGCTCTAAAAGATACGGTTTTATTTTTTTAAATTTCATTATTGATTAAGATATTACATATGTGTCCTTATCTCCCCATTGCCCCCCCACTCCCCTCTCTCATACCCTCACACCCCTGGTGTCCGTGTCCATTGGTTAGGCTTATATGCATGCATACAAGTCCTTTGGTTGATCTTTCCCCCTTATCCCCACCCCATCCCCTACCTTCCCTCTGAGGTTTGACTGTCTGATCGATGCTTCTCTGTCTCTGGATCTGTTTTTGTTCATCAGATTATGTTGTTCATTATATTCCATAAATGAGTGAGATCATGTGATATTTATCTTTATTTCACTTAGCATAATGCTCTCCATTTGTTATAACCAAAATCTTAAACTGACTAATATCATCAGGGAGAATTCCTTATTGCCTTAGATAATATTAAATAAATATGTTGATTATTTCAGTAAACAAAAAACTACTTACTTGGGGAATATAGACTGGTTAGGAGCCAGTAGAAATGGTGCCAAGAATGTCTAACTAATATCAATGTTAACCATGATTCAGAAAATTTCAGAAAACACACACACACACACACACACACACACACACAATCACTTTTGTTATAACTAAAATGCATACAATTATTTTTTAACTTGGAATAAGAATTAATAATTATTTGTCATCAAACTTTGATGGCCAATTCATTTGAAACACAAGAAGCAGATTAGTGAATGTTCTACACTTATTATGAACCAAATTTTAGCTGTTAATCTAGGAACTGATGGCAAAGTATATTATATAGTA
>NW_006285997.1:7705785-7725670 GCF_000327345.1 Myotis davidii
CTCACTCTCACATGTCTCCCCATTTCACTTTCCACTTTCGTGGGCAGCAGGAGAATCAACGTTTTCTCTCATTAATTCGGAAAAGAACGTCCAGTTACTCGCTGCCTGGCAGGAGTGCGCTAGGCCCCAAGCAAGCGAGGCTCAGTCAGGGCAGCCTTCGCTCATGGGTGCTGGCACCCAAAGTGCACACTCCTCCTCTACAGTCAGCTCGACTATCCCACTGTTTCACTGAGAGGACGGAATTCCTCTCCGCATCTGGGTTATTGATCTTGAATGCTGACCAAAGGCACCTCAGCGAGGACCACCCTTGCCCACCAGGTGTGTCTGTCTGCACCTACTCCTGCCTCAGCACCTGCATTAACCCCTCAGAAGTGATCTCATAGCTGCACTGGCCTCCATGGGAACAGGGCATCACCACTCTGCCCTCTCACTGTCTGCTCACAGGCGCCCATCCTCAGCACCCAGAACACCCAGACACTCTCCAATGGACATGAGCGCATCAGTGGGGATGTGTGCACATCCTGTGGGGGGGTTAGGCATGCCGGTTGATGGAAGTGCGGTGGAGAGGCGGGGGGAACTTGTGCACACCTAGGTTTGCAACTGTTGCAGGCGCGGGAGGGGGACAGTGTGCTGGGGGATGTTCGCACACCAGGCAGGGATGTGCACACCAGAGGCCTCTGGCTTTGCAGATCCGCAAACCCCTGTGGTGCGGCCAGGAGGACGTCAGTCTGGCCCACCATGGTGGCTGTCCCTGTGATCCTGCACCTTCTGGGTCAGGAGGCAAATCTTGCTCAGCCAGTCCTGGGCACTGATGGCCTTCAGGCGCTACTTCAGCTCAGCCCTGTAGGCTCTGCTTGGTGCTCTAGCAGCTGTCATCACCGCCATGTGGGGACTACAGGCCGCCCTCTGCCGGCCTCCCTCTCCTGTCCAGAGGCTCTCTGTGCTGCTCACCTGCCCAGAATGACTAGGGCTGGGCGGAAGCCAGGCGTCCTGCCCTGCCCAACCCTGGCCTATCCACCCCTGTGAGAGCTGCCGCCCCGCTGGGAAGGTTCACGGATCTGGGTCCCAGGACAGCAGACAGCCTCCCATGCTGCCCCCCGCCCAGCAGGGTCACAGATCTGGTCCCGGACCACAGACAGCCTCAAGCACTGCCCCCCACCCGCCTGGACATGGATCCAGGTCCCAGGTCGCCTACAGTCTCAAGCGCTGCCCCCCGCCCGGCAGGGTCACAGATCCAGGTCCTGGGACAGCAGACAGCCTCCCGTGCTGCCCCCCACCCAGCAGGGTCACAGATCTGGTCCCGGACCGCAGATAGCCTCAAGCACTGCCCCCCGCCTGGCAGGGTCACAGATCTGGATCCTGGGACAGTGGACTGTCTCCTGTGGTGTCCCCCACCCGGCAGGGTCACGGATCCGGGTCTGGACCATGGACAGCCTCAAGCACTGCCCCCCATCCAGCAGGGTCACAGATCTGGTCCCGGACCGCAGATAGCCTCAAGCACTGCCCCCCGCCTGGCAGGGTCACAGATCTGGTCCCGGACCACAGACAGCCTCAAGCACTGCCCCCCATCCAGCAGGGTCACAGATCTGGTCCCGGACCATGGATAGCCTTGCCCACTGCCGCCCACCTTCAGTATATCCTGGGACAGTGGACTGTCTCCTGTGGTGTCCCCCACCTGGCAGAGTCACGGATCCGGGTCTGGACCATGGACAGCCTCAAGCACGGCCCCCCGCCCGCCAGGTCACGGATCCCGGTCTGGACCGCAGACAGCCTCAAGCACGGCCCCCCGCCCGCCAGGTCACGGATCCCGGTCTGGACCACAGACAGCCTCAAGCACTGCCCCCCAACCAGCAGGGTCACAGATCCGGTCCCGGACCATGGACAGCCTTGCCCACTGCCGCCCATCCTTCAGTATGCAAATTAGCTCCCATCTTGTTGCTTCAGGGTGGGGTCCCCACTGGGGTGCCTGGCCAGTCTGGGTGAGGGGCTGAGGGGCGTTTTCAGGCTGGCAGGCAACTGAAGCACCGAACCTCTCCTTTTTTTCTTTATTCTGGGATTGGTTTACCTTCTATGGCTGTCACTGGAGCTGAGAGCCGGCTTTAGCTCTTAGTCTCGGCTCCAGCTCTGAGACCTCAGCTGCTGAAAGCAGGGATCTGGGTTTGTTTAGCTTCTTTAATTGTAACATTGCTTCTTAGAGTGCAGCTCAGAGGCAGGCAGCGGCAGGCGGGGAACCTTGGCTTCCTCCTTCACTGGAGCAAGCAAGCCTCTTGTTTGCTTCAGCTGCCTGGCTACCAGCCACCATCCTGATTGGCAGTTAATTTGCATATCACCCTGATTAGCCAATGGGAAGTGTGTTGGAGGTATGGTTAATTACCATGTTTGTCTATTATTAGATAGGATTGCCACTTTCAGTTTTTGTGTTTTTGTTTTGTTTGTCTTTTAAAGATATTTTAATTAATTTTCTAACAGTGAGGATGGGAGAGGAAGAGAGAGAGAGAAACATCAATGTGAGAATGGAATATTGATTGGCTGCCTCCTGCTCACCCCCTACCAGGAAAGAGTCTGACCAGAAATTGAACTGGCAACCTTTCACTGCATAGGGCAACCAACATCCAACCAACTAAGCCACACCCACCAGGGCTGTCTTTATTTAAAAAAAAATACATATATATATTTAAAGATTATTTTGTCTTGTGGAAACATGTATTTATTTGGGACGCCACTGATTATATAATGCCTCAATTACACTGTTACAGAAGAAGCTGCCCACTGGGGTGCCCATAGGCCCATCCCTTCCCTGGAAATGGATAAGAACTGTTACATACTTCAAGCAGATTCTAATAAGTAGGGATTAAAATAGCCTTGTGTTTTCCACCCACTTCTTCAACAAATCAATGAGACTATTTGTTACATAAAAGGTTTAACTTTACCCAGCATCTCCTCAAAATAATGCTGACTGTAAAGTAAAATAAAATAAAAAGAACACACACATACACACACACACACACACATGGAGTACAGCTATCTTTTAGGACTCATCCCAAACTTATTCCTTAGTGCAGCCTTTCCTTCCTTCCCCACTTAGGCTCTCTTCTCCTGTACCTGTAGAGCACTTTACCACACACACTTGATTCAGGGCATGCTTGCTGACGTTATTATGGAGATGGCTCCCTGACATAATTTTTTTGCAATTGCCCCTGGGTTCTTTCAAACCCCACCAAATCAGAGCACTCTTATGCCTGGCATGTCCTAGATTACCACTCATATAATTAGTGATTATACTCCCAGCTACACTGAATTTACGATGCCCTTTCATAAAGGCAAAAGGTTTTCACCATTCCAAAATTACTTGACTATATCCACACTTTTATTCTTTAACCAGTTCTAATGTGCCTGGAACTGATATAAAGTTTGCATTTTAATACCATGCCTAATATTTTTCCCTTTGTTTCTTTGTGTTAGGTCCAACATCAGCATTATTGTAGTCAGGTATCATGGATCAAAATTGCCTACCCAAGTACAAAATTACTGACAGAAAGAGAGTTCATCACAGAGTCAACAACCTGTATTGCAGAATAAAGAGAGCTTTTTTATATGCAGAGCATTAATCCCTGCTGGCCTAGAATTGGAAGTTCAGTTTGATGCATTAACCCATCTTGTGTAAGAGCATATGAATATACTCAGCCGGAGGAAAAATAAATATTAACTAAGAAAAACATTTAAAAGACAAATGGATTAGCCCTGTAAGCAGCCATGTGCAATTAAAGCACTTACATTTCACATTAATATTGTGTTTATGTATTTATCTTCTACTTGAGGGCAAGGACTATGTATATACTTTCTCTATAGTCTCCTCAACTTCACTCAGGGCCAGGATGGTACTTGACACATAATATGAAAGGCAAGCGGTACTTATTGAGTGTGTGCATACGCTACTGATCAGATCATTCTCACGTATCCTCATGGGATAGCCATACCATGAATAAAACTCACGGGCAAAAATTTTAAACTAGCCTGACTGGCATGGCTCAGTGGTTGAGCATTGACCTGTGAAGCAGGAGGTCACAGTTCAATTCCTCGTCAGGGCATATGCCCAGGGTGTGGGTTCGATCCCCAGTGTAGAGCACGCAGGAGGCAGCTGATCAATGTTTCTCTCTCATCATTGATGTTTCTATCTCTCTCTCCCTCTCCCTTCCTCTCTTAAATCAATAAAAATATTTTTAAAAATAAATAAAAAAATTTAAATTAAAGTAGTAAAAAATTTTAGACTTTAGATCATTGTGGTGATATACACATATAGAATAAAATAACAACCTATTATAATTTCATTCTATAATCTATAGTGTTCTAGGCCAAATCAAAGACTCAGGAAAATTTTTTTTAAAAAGTAGAAGAGATTCAAAACTAAAGCATATGATATTTGGTGAGTAAAAGAAAAGTTAAAACACATCATACAATTAAAAGCTACATAAAAAAATGTAAACTATAGGATCCATAAACAAAGACAGGCAGAAATAAACCTTGAGTCTTCACATCATTTTATCAATTAAGGCAGTTGCTGTTGTTATGAAATTGTTTGTATCTACACTTATTTCCATTCCTAAATCAGTGAACATTTTCTGATGCAGTACTAAATCCTGAAATTGTTCTTTTCTTGTTAAAAATAAAAATGTTAATGAAATGAATGACCAAATGCATGAATTCATGAATGAATGAATGTGTGAATGGATGAATATCTGCCAGTGAAATATAGAAAGATATCTTCTGGATGAGTGCAATCCAGCCATTAGGGCCTTACCAACTACAGCAGCCAGGGTGACATATCAGAAATAGCAGTTCTTAGATGCTAGCAAGGAGTGTGAATTTAAATTTTATATATTATATAATGAAAAGTCAGAAAACAAAACAATGGCTTAATGAACTGTCAAAGTGATTTTTTTTATCAATGTATCATTTTTGCTTCCTCCCACCTTGGAGAATTTTCGCTCATTGTTCTTCCATTGCATGAGGTGATACATGGCAGGCCTATGACTCTTGGAAAGAGGCTAAGTTTTTAATTAGTTTGAATCTCTGACAAACAAAAAGAGAGATATAAAAGACAACCAACTCTTCAGAGAAAAGCAGTTGAAGGAATTTGACCTTAAATGACCAAAAGGTTAGCATATTTTGCCAGATAGTTTCCATACATAGTGCTGAAACTCAGTATTTTGAAATACAGAAAGTATGGGTAATAAAGAAACAGTTTAATACTTTATATATCAATTTCTTTATCTCTTTCTGCAAGGTAACCTTTTAAAATAATAAGTCTTCAATATTTTATAGTCTTGGTTATTTTCTAACAGATTTAAAGAAAGGGGATAATTGAATGGTTTTATGTTTGAATCAGCCTAACAATAATTATTTTTAAGTCAAAGGAAAAGTAGTAGGAAAAGATAAGTTCATGTAATGAGGGTATTGCAGTAAGTTACTGACGTACCTGGGAGCCCTGTGTAACAATGAGAAGGTCAAAGTTGCAGCTGGAATGCCATACCAGGAAGAGGATTTGCTCAATATATATGCGAGAGTCCTATATAATGAAGACTGACACTAAAATTAAAATAATTTTCCTCATTTTAGTTCTTTAACTTCGTCTCTTCAACATTTACCATATGTCATACATCACTCAAATGGTCAAATATTTAAACTCATGCATTAGAAAGTTATGCCATTCAATATCACAGGCTGACACCTCCAACTGTTTAATAATTAGGTTGAAAGAAGTACAGAGATAGGTTACTAGAAGTGAAAATTGGATGACTTCTAAAATTTGATACTAAAATATCACCCAATAAGTATAAAATAGAATTTAAATGTTTTTAGAATAAAAATAATATGATTCTGAAAGCATAAATTCTAAGAAAATGACAGTAAAATAAAGAAAATAACAATGAGCAATTTACAAAGGCTTATATTTTACTCTATTTATAATTGACACGCACTACATTATTTCATTAAAAAAAAAAAAATTAGCTGGGACGCCATAACAGTCATGACTGACTCAGGAAGAGCAGCTGGGGGTGGCCCAGAGTAGAGACACAACACACAGGGGAGCCTGCCCCCAGCTCCAGGGGCTGTGGTGTGCCAGCAGTCCCACCTCTGCATGGGAGCTGCAGAGGAAACACCTTTTCTGACCGCTCATTGGCTAATCTCCCTGTATGCCACTTGCAGTGTTCTTGGTAACATGGGTAATAGGAACCCAAGAAGGTGATCTAGGGTTTTGCAACTCACCCCTGGAGGAAAAAACGAAGGTTCACTTCTGGAGGGGCTAAGAAATGTCATATCCTGTCCTAGCCAGTTTGGCTCAGTAGATAGAGCTTCAGCCTGCAGACTATAGGGTCCAGGTTCAATTCTGATCAAGGGCATGTACCTAGGTTGCAGGCTCCTCCCTGGCCGGGGACCAGGTCAGGGATCATGCAGGAGGCAACCAATCAAAGTGTGCCTCTCACATTGATGTTTTTCTCTGTCTTTCCCTCTCTCTTCCATGCTCTCTAAAAGTCAATAGAAAAATATCCTCGGGTAAGGATATAAAAAAGAAAGAAAGAAATGTCATATCCTATGAAAGAGACATCTTGAAAATGCCTAAAGAATGTTGTCATTTTTTCGTGGTGAAGGGACTGGAGTCCATGTTGATGAAAACACTTTGGCGGCTGCAGTGGCCGGCAGTGGCAGCAGCAGCAGAGTGATTGGGGTGGTGCCTTCTCTTGATCAGCTGATCGCCTCCCACAGATGGAGGCCAGACTGAGGCTTAGGCCCGCTCCTTCAGGACATACCTGAAGGCTCCTGGACTGTGAGAGGGGGCAGACTGGGCTGAGGGACCTCTGTCAGTGCACGAATTTCATGCACCATGCCTCTAGTCCTATATAACAAAGAGATGATATGTAAATTATCTCTCATACCATCAAACCATCACAAGATGGCTGTGCCCACAGTGGATACGGGATTTCTGTAACGAGCCTTAATGAGCAATCAGAAGGAACCTGAGGCTGCATGGCACCAGGGTGGGGGACCTGAGGCTGCACCCCCTGCCTGGTTGGGCTTCATAGGGGACCTCAAGTCATGCATCCTGCCCAGCGGGGCTTGACGAGGGACCTCAGGCCATGCCCTCCACCCAGTGTGGCTTGACGGGGACCTGAGGCCATGCCCCCTGCCCAGCGGGGCTTGATGAGGGTGGGGCGGCCATGTCTGGATCTTGCCCAATGTGGGTGGGGCCTGCTGAGTCTGGGTCTTGCGTGATTTCAAGATGCGTGCGGGTGAGCCAGGACTTGATTCTGGGTTCCATGGTGCACCTCAGACTCTGACAGGAGGAAGATTTTCAGATACATTTTACTGATTTTCTTTCATCTCTGACATTTTATATTATAGAAAAAGGGCAAATAGCAGTATTAAAATATTTCCTCTAATTAATTCCTTTTTAATGTGCATGAATTTCGTGCACCGGGCCACTAGTTATATAATGCTAACTTAAGAGATAAGACATTTCTAGTTCTATAATCACATTCCTGCCTCCACAAAGAAAATTACTATCCTGAGTTTGATATTAACTATTCCCATGTATGAATTTATGCTTTTATATATGTGAGATGCATATGTATAATGTGTTCCTATGTAATACTGTTATGACATATTTAAAGATAAATATATCCTGCTGCATGCATCCTTCTGCATATAGTTTTTTATTCAGTCTTATGTTTGCTAACTTTATCAATGCTAATACCAAAAAAAAATTTACCTCATACATTTTCACTGTTATGTATGAATATACTACAGTGTGCTTACATAGCTAGAGAGGGACACAGTTGTTTCATTTGTTCCTATTATAAACTACAGTGTTAAGAACATTCTTGCACACATCTCTTTGTGCATATGTGGACAAGTCTCTCTAGTGTATGCAACTAGTAGAATTGCTGGGTTATAGAATATGTACATCTTGAGCTTTATAGCTATCATCTATAACATTGTCCCAATTTTCCAGAAAGCAGTAGAGTTTCTGTGGTATCTTCAGCATTCCATTTAGTAGGTCTTTATGTATTTCAATTGTTTTATAGGTTTTCATTCTTCTTTGCCTCAGAGCCTCTCCCAAACATGACACATGACAAGTAATAACATTATGCTTCAAAAACTGAACATAACTCCCCAGAGTCAAGAAACACAAAATAATTTTCCTATCCCTCACCCGTAAAACACTCAGAGGAAAAAAGAACAAGATTCCTAAACAACAACCACAATATATAAACTATCAAAATAGCTACTGGGCAATTATTTGCTAAGTGCATTAGAGATATCTAATGTGCATTATCTTAGCCAGTCCATAGAGTAAGGCTGGCGATGTAGGTGTTATTGTCGTTATTTTGTCTGAGAAAACAATCAGAAGTCAAATTAGAAGTTCAGTTACTTGCTTAAAGTAACATACCTAGTAAATGACAGGCAACATTCAACTAAATTAGTCATGTTCCAAAGACAGGGCATTTTCTACTCTACCCTAGCAGCAGGCTGCAGGACAGAACCCAAAACATGCAGTACAACAATCTATTAAGCACTGTGAAGAGCCAGTGGCTTTAATTCACTTCACTTATTTAGGGACTATTGTTCACACACATATGGGATTTTTCCAACTGCCTGTTGTTGCTTTATTTTTCGTAGTAAAATTTGTACTCCTCAGGACTTTCAGAAGAGGAAGAGAAGGGAATAATGAAATGAAATAACTTAGTAAAATAAAACCCTCAGATGTAATAAATAGTCACAGCATTGCTAAAAGCTGTAGCATTGAGTTCATGATTAGTTAAAATAAATATGGGTCCTGATCTGTGGATTTAACTTATTTAAAACATTCCTCTCTCACATTTATTTAGATGACTCACCTGATCATTCAGCATCTTAAGCCTTACTTCATGTTAAAAGGAAAAATAATTCTGAGGCTCTAAAGAAGAAGTAATCTAACAGGATGAAAGTCATTCTCATGTAAACTCTATTCAGCCAGATGGCATCAGTCTGACAATAATAATTTTAAGAAATGGTTGGACAAAAGACTCTGGGCAAAGGGGGTGATAGGAACTTCTTAAGAACATGTAGAGGCAACACCAAGTACAGTATAGGAGATGCTGCCCTCTGAGAAGTGACAGTGGTAGGAAATTAGATAATCAGAGAATTTTTTAATATAAAGTTTAATTTCTATTAATTTTAATAGCAAATTAATACCAAGACAGTATAAAGACAAAAACCTGAATAGTTTGAAAAAAGGATGAAAAAAATGTATATTCTCATTTTAAGGGTGAAAAAGAGATGGCCACTTGGTGACAGAAGCAGCACTCTCAAAGTTAGCTTTTTCAATATAATAGATAAAATGTAATTGTTTGACATATGCTTGGCTCCCTACTCTGTTAACAAAGTAAGAATCAATAGGGCTCAGAATTGTATTAATGTAAAATGATTTTTAGGGTGGAAAACAGAAAATTCAAAAGATGTGACATTAACTATATTTATTTATTTTTAATAAATATATATTTCTATTGATTTCAGAGAGGAAGGGAAAGGGAGAGAGAGAGAGAAACATCAATGATGAAAGAGAATCATTGATTGGCTGCCTCCTGCATGCCCCACACTGGGGATCGAGCCTGCAACCCAGGCATGTGCCCCAACCGGAATCAAACTGTGACCTACTGGTTCATAAGTCAATGCTCCACTGAGTGCCATCAGCTGGCACCGTTTTTAAACATATGTTTTTATTTTAATTTTTGTTTATTTGTGTTTTATTTTGGTACTATATCATGTGGAAAAATAGGATCAATGGATCTAGCTTACAGGGGGATATATTTTGGTCCAGTGCCATACCCTCAACAAAATGATAATAGAAAAAGGTCTTAAAGATCATGGATGCTTCCAAATATCCTGCGGGGAGGGAGGGTGAAACACAGCAGAAACGTTCACTCACAGGCAACTACACACCATAGTACTTCAAAGAGCTTTAGAGCTTCAATGGACTGGGCTATGTTCAGCTCAATCTCCTTCTATGTGACTTTGGGTAAATCATTTAACCTTTTTATACTTCATATTTCTCATCTGTAAAATGAGGATAATAAAAGCATCTACCTAATAGGTTCATGGTAAGGATTAAAGCTTTTATAAAAACTGCCTGCCACATAAGAAATAATATGTTTTTGGAACAATGATAATATTGATAATTATTATATTATAAATCATAATTAAAGTAATAATATTCATAATGATGATGACTAAATAGTAGTTGGGGAAAATGGCATAAGTCCTCTTTCTCATTCCATGGATTAATGATGCAAACTAAATTTTTAATCACTTTTCTACTCATTACCAAACATTTACCAATAGATATACTGCATGGGCACTGAACTGAGAAGTTTCTCTGAAGGATCCCTTGTGGGCTGAATTTTACTATCTCATTAGTAACCATTACACCTGAAAATTCTCTTCTAATGTTTATGCTCATTTTTTATTGGGTTTCTCTACTGGTAACAGATTTACAAATAATACCTAGAACAATGAAAAGGTAGGGTTGGAGGTATAACTATGAGGATGACTCTGCCACAAGGTCTTGATGTGTAATTGTGTTAGACATTTTTACATGTCAAGAAAAGGAATGTCCGATGTTCTTTTCACTCTTTCTTCATCTTAATAAATCTAAATAATGAATTATCAACACATACTGTTATGGACTGAACATTTATTTTTCTCCCCAAAATTCCTATATTGAAGCCCTAACCCCCAAACTTGATGGCTTAGGAAAGAAATTCCTTTTAGATGAAGTGATAAGTGTAAAGCCCCTCCCACTCCCATGGAATTAGTGCCTTAAGAAAAGGAAAAGGAAAATGCCACGTAGTCTGTGGCATTTTGTTACAGAGCCAGAGCTGACAAAGATACGTTTCAGAGCATAACTATAATTCAGTAAAATTCAGTTATCAGATCAATGTACAGGTGGCCCTTGAACAGCTTGCATTTCAAATGCACTGGTCCATTTGTAAGTACTTTTTTTTTTTCAATAAATAGACAGCCAGTCTTCCATATCCCCAGGTTTTGCATCTGGGGTTCAACCAACTATAGATTGAAAATAGTCCTTTGATCCATAGTTAAGAATAAGTGGATGTGGAGAGCTGACTTTGTGCATTGTTCTATACCATCTTTCCTATATGATAAAAGGCTAATATGCAAATAGACCGAACAGCGGAACAACTGGAACAACCGAACACCTGAACAACCGGTCGCTATGACATGTGCTGACCACCAGCAGGCATGTGCGGAACACGGTGGGCATTGTCAGTGGTGGGATGGTGGAACATGTGAGCAGGGGCACCAGACCAAGGCGGAACACCGGTTGCTGTCATCTGGGTGAGCCTCTGGTGGTTACTGGATTCTTTGCTCCCACGTGCCACTCTCCTGCCAGGTGTTCATACCTGCTGCTGGCACCAGCCCTGCTCACACCACAGCCGGTGCTGGAGCCGCCACTCGCACCTGCTGCTGGTGCCCGGGGCTGGTCCCAATCACTCGGCACCATCAGCAGGTGGGAGTGGTGACTGCTGGCATGATCACCCCTGAGGGCTTCTCCACCTCTCCCTGCTCCTGAGGGGCAGTGGGGGAGCAGCTGCAGCTCACATCCACTGACAATGCTA
This sequence comes from Myotis davidii, assembly GCF_000327345.1. Classification (NCBI taxonomy): domain Eukaryota; kingdom Metazoa; phylum Chordata; class Mammalia; order Chiroptera; family Vespertilionidae; genus Myotis; species Myotis davidii. The sequence continues at coordinate 7,717,461 of NW_006285997.1, forward strand.
GCCCTGTTTGCACTCACTGCTGGCACCGTCCCCAATTGTCCCACGCTGTCAGTAGGTATGAGCGGGCAGGCACTATCAGCACATGGGACAGTGGTGGCAGGAATAGGCCTGCCGACAGACTGGGTACAGGGGACTGTGGTGGGAGGGGCCAGGTGGGGGCACAGAGGATGGGCTGAGTGACCAAACAACAGATCAATCGGCCAGACAACCTCCCACAGTCCCTCCCCCTGCCAGCCTGCCTCCTTTATAGGCCCCATACAGGGGGTTGGCTGGCCAACCTCTTGGGGTCCCTCCCCCCAGCCAGCTGGTCCCCTGATAGGCCTAAATCCCCATCCAGGGCGAGGGACCCCATCTGTGTATGAATTCATGCACTGAGCCTCTAGTTTTATATAAGGAACTGGTGCATCATGGATTTGAGTTTTTGAGAGGGTGGAAGGGGAACCAATCATTCGTGGGTACTGAGGGACAACTGTACTTATATCAAATGTTATATACAGAGATTTTCCTATGGGGTAGGGGTTGGCATCCCTAGCTCCCTACATTGTTCAAGAGTCAACTTTATTCTCATATATTCAGTGCATGTTAGCTATAGGCTGGTCATTTGCATTTTGTAGGTTACAGATACCTTTTCCTACTTACTCCATCAGTACCACAAACAAACACTTATGGCCTACTAAATGAGCCTCAAAGGACTGTTCTAAACAATCAACACAATTGTAGAAATCAAAATGTGTTTATAATCTGAGTTACTGCTGTCGGTGAGTGTGTTTGAATGCAAGCAAAAACCTATGCATACCCATGCTGTGTCAACATACTGATTGTCAAAAATAGTTTTACAAGGCTCAGTCTCTATCAAGCTAAAATAGCTGATAAAGTATTCTAAATGCAACAAAATAAACATATACATACATATATATATACATATATATATGTATATATATATGTATATATATATACATATATATATATATAGTACAGTGGACCATTTCTCTGAAATGCCAGCAATTCACTCAAAATCATATAACAGACAGTAGCTAAGATTGTTCTCCCTCAAAGTACACCATGCCTATATATAGAAAATATAAATAGCTACAAAGTTTTACAAGAATCTAAGGGTTTCCAGGCCACCAGGAGCACTATACAGTTATTCATGATACAAAAGAAGGTAATAAGAAAGTATTTTGAATTTCTAAGAACCTGTGAATTACTTTGGTATATTGATTTCATCACGGAAACCACATTAATATGAGATGTTTCTTGAATAAATTATATTGAATAGTGGTCTTAGCATTGATAAAGAGAACTCTAATAGTCATCATACCTACCTACCTACCTCTCCCTCACTTTCTTTATAGATAGATAGATATAGATATACTAGAGGTCCAGTGCACAAATTCATGCACAGGTGGGGTCTGGCTGCCCAGCCCCAATCTGGTTGGATTGAGGCCGGGCCTGTTGGGAGGAGGAGATGGTGAGAGGTTGTTTGGCCAGCCTGTCCTGATCAGAGCCCAATCAGGGCTGGGCCTGCTGGGAGGAGGGGCTGTGGACAATTGGCTGGCGGGCCCTGCCCCTGATTGGGGTTGGGGGGCTGATTGGGGGCTTTCCCTGCCCCCAAAAGAGGTGGGGGTGCCAATTGTGGGCCAGTGGCCTGGGGGAGGGGCTGCAGGAGGTTGGCCAGCCAGCCCCACTCCCTATTGGGTTGGGGGGCGATCAGGGGCATGCCAGCCAGGGGAGGGGCTGTGGGCCGATCAGGGTGGTGGGGGCCCATAGGAGGCAAGGCCAGCTTGGGATAGAGCAGAGCAGGTTGGCCAGCCAACCCCACCCCCTATTGGGGTGGGGGGTAATGAGGGACTGGGCCAGGCAGGGTGAGGGCCTCCAGAACTATCATAGTGGGGCAGGCCAATCGGGGGCAGGGCTGGCTGGAGGGAAGGGGAGGGGACTGGGGTGAATATGTATAAATGTATATATATATAATCTCTACATATAAATCTATTTTATATATGCATTCATATATAATCTTTATTTATATATAATCCCTATTTATATATCATCTACACTAATAAAAGAGAAAAATGCAAATTGACTGTACCTCTGTGACTCCCACCAGCCAATCAGGAGTGAGTATGCAATTTAACCTGATAAAGATGGTGGCGGCCCCTCCCCCCACCCGCTTGGGGCCTCTGGGCAGCACGCATACAGGAGTAGAGTGGCAGAGTGAGGCAGGACTCCTTCTATGAGGAGGAGGGAGGGGGGCAGAGGGAGCTACAGGAGCAATGCTCCGGCGGGAGCGAAGACGAAGGCAGTGGCCAGAGTGAAGGCCTGGGTCTCAGGTGCTGGAGGAAAACCTGGGTCCTGGGTACCAGAAGGAAGGCCTATGGCACAAATCTTCATGCAATGGTCCTCTAGTCTTCATATATAATCTCCATTTATGTGATCTCTCTTTTTATACATATAAAATCTCTATTTTATATAAATAATCTCTAAATAAGATGCATTATCTCTCTATAAAATCTCTATAGAGATTTATATATATTTTAATCTAACAGAGGTCAGAGGTTATCACAACACACTACGTATCAGTTATTTACTTAATCATTCATCTAACACATATTCTGTCTGACATTTCCAGGACTTAGCTAGTTGCTGGAATTATAAAGACAAATAAAGGGGAATAAATGTAGAAATAGTAAATTAAACTACAAGTTGGTCATTGTATACATGGAAGTATATTTTATATGTTAGAAGTCATAAAAGCAGAAAAACTCCTATGTATCAGAGAAGGCACCCCAGAGAAAAAATAAGATTAAAAGTAATTATTAAAGAGTGAGTTTAGCCTGAAGATCAAGGAGGGTAGATATTTCTGAACAAAGGAGTAGTATAGTGTTAAGGAGTACCTAATAAAAATTCATAACCCCTTTTGTTTTCAATCAATCACTTAACCAAGTGACATTTAAAAGCAACTCTTAATGTCTCACAATAGGAAATCAAATCTACTATTAAATACATAATCTTCATATTCGGATAGGTATTAATGTGTCCAAATCTTCTAACTTAAGACAGTATTATTAGCTATTCTTATTCAAAATGGTCATTTAAAATGGAAGCTAAGTAAACAAATTTTAAAAAGGATGCATTTCACAGAATTGGTTCTGATGTGGCTTACAGATTTAAAGCAGTGTTTCTCCAAGTGGAACCCCTGGGCCAGCAGCACCAGTGGCTGGAACTTTTAGAAATGCAGATTATGAGGCCCCTCCCGAGACCTGCTGAATCAGATGCTATGGGGATGCAGGCTAGCACTCTGTGTTTTAACAAGCCCTCAGACCATTCTGATATACTTTAGTTTAAGAATCATTGATTTAGCGTTCATTCCAGCATTAACATGTTCATTTCTTGTAGGAGTCTCCTGGCTATCTTCAGAGAGAAAGAAAACTCAGCTCTACAATAACCTGACTTGATCATTTCTACTTTGAATCAGTCTGAGTTTTGTTGCACATGAATACATAATTGACTAGATTCGTTTATTTTAGATTATTTTCTCTGACACTGACTGATGATAATGGGGACCAAAAGGTACATTTGGGACAAATGAAAGAAATGATTTTTTTAGAAGTATGTGTGTAGTATTTTTTCCTATTAAAATGCACTTGTAGATTAGATAAATTTAATTAAAATAACATTATAATACCTAACACTGTCACAGCACTTATGTCAAACAATGTTCCAAAATCCTTTGCATACTAGTAGATTAAGTCACCCAATCCTCCTTTGAAACATGAGTTTATTGTGTCAAGCAATGGAAGCAGGGTATCATCAAATGACTTGTCTATAGCAGCAATGAGGGCTGGGAACAGATATAACCAGGGTATAAAGACCTACTTACTCTAAAGATCCTTTCTATAAGTAGGTTTTCATTAGAGTCCTCTCCACATGTAGATTTGAATTACAGTCTTCTCCATGAGTAGGTTTAAAGTATCTTATTAGTAAGCTAGAGAAGAGGTCTGAAGAGATTGTTAACAACTGAGACATTCTCATGAAAAATTAGAGATGAGATAGCTACTTTAATGTGTTGCAGGCAAAGAGATCAAACACAACCTTATGGGAGTGGGGGTGGGGGATATGTACGATGGAGATGTCAGGAAAAGTAAGGTATTAAACAAAACAACAACAAGAAAAAGGGAAATGGAGCAGAAAGGGAGATATGATTTGAATAAGATCCTTGTGTTGAGGCGTGGAGGAAAGGTCCATTTATCATTAGAGAATACCTAAGAGAGGAAGGGAGATACTCAGGAATAAATTTTGTCTACTTTATAATTAAACTTTGGCCGGCCTTTCTTTCCTACATTTTCCCTCCTACTTATGAATGATTGCTGTATTAATTTCCTATCACTGCTGTAACAAGGGACCACAAACGGAGCACAAAACACTCTGGCCTGTGTACTCAGTGGTTAGAGCATCAGCCTGTGCACCTAAGGGTCAGAGGTTTCGATTCCAGTCAAGGGCAAGTACCTGGGTTGCAGGTTTGATCCCAGGCGCCGGTCAAGGAGGATCAGGGAGCTAATCAATTGATGTGTCTCTCTCACATAGATCTTTCTTTCTCTCCCCCACCCCACTGCTCCTTTCCAATCTCTCTAAAGATCAATGGAGGAAATATCCTCAGGTGAGGATTAAGAAAAACAACAACAACACACAAACACAAAAACAGCACAAATGTATTACCTCATAGTTCTAGAGGTCAGAGTCAAAAATGGGGTTTTACTGGGCCAAAAAAAATTTAAGGCTTCCACAAGGCTGATTTTCTTCTGCGGGGTAATGGAAAAATGCAGTTCCTTGATTTTTCTAGATTCTACAAGCTGCCTGCATTTCTTGGCTTATGGCCTCCCACTGACCTTTCAAAATCAGCAGTGTGGCATCTTCAAATTCATTCCCTCTTTCTCTCTTCCTTCCACCCTCTTCTCTCTCTCCTCTGCTTCTATCATCACATTTCATTTTCTGGCTCTGCCTTCTTCCTTCTCCTATAAGAACCCTGTGGTTATATATTAGGCCCACCCAGAATATATATTAATCCAGAATAATCTCCTCAACTCAAAATCTTTAACTTAATCACATTTACAAAGTCCTGTTTGCCATGTAAGTTAACATATTCAAAGAGTACAGGGATTTAGGGAGGCAGTATATTCCTTTACTAGAATCATAGCTTCTAATAGCTTCTCAAATAATTCCTGATTTAAGCACAAAACTACCAGAGGGGTAAGGTTTAAAATATGTCATTTTGTAAGACTGCACCATGGTTTAGGAACTATTAGTCAAGCTTATGCAAAGTATTTCTCTTTTATTTACTAAACCCGCATGTTGCTCTTATAACATAACTAAGGGCCGGTGCACAAAAATTTGTGCACGGAAGGGGTGGGTGTCCCTCAGCCCGGCCTGTGCCCTCTCGCAGTCTGGGACCCCTCAGGGGATGACCACCTGATGGTTTAGGCCTGCTCCCTGGGGGATTGGGCCTAAGATGGCAATCAGACATCCCTCTGGCAGCTCGGCAGCCCTCAGGGTATGTCCATTTGCCAGTGGAGAGCAGGCCTAAGCTGCAGTCAGACATCCTTAGTGCTGCTGAGGAGGCGGGAGAGGCTCCCACCACCACCAGTGTACTGGCAGCCATCAGCCTGGCTTGTGGCTGAGGAGAGAGCCCCCTGTGGAAGTGTACTGACCACCAGGGGGCAGCTCCTGCATTGAAGGGCAGCTCTGGCATTGAGCGTCTGCCCCCTGGTGGTCAGTGTGTGTCATAGTGACCAGTCATTCCCAGTCTTTCTGCTGTTAGGGTCAGTTTGCATATTACCCTTTTACTATATAGGATAGAGGGCTGGTGCAAGGGTCGGGGCTGGCTGGTTTGCCCTTCAGAGTGGGGGTCCCCACTGGGGTGCCTGGCCAGCCTGGGTGAGGGGCTGATGGCTGTTTTCAGGCTGGCCACACCACCTTTAGGGTGGGGGGGTCTTCACTGGGGTGCCTGGCCAGTCTGAGTGAAAGGCTGAGGGCCGTTTTCAGGCTGGGCAAGCTTCCCCAGCAACACAAGCTCTCAGCCTCTCCTTTTTTTCTTTATTCTTTTTCGGGGATTTATTTGCCTTCTATAATTGAAATTTGTAGCCTAGAGTAGAGCTCAGAGCTGACCAGGGCTTGGCTTCCTCCATCGCCAGAGGCAACCCAAGGCTCCAGCTCCGTGGCCACGGCTGGCTGAAAGCAGGTATCTGGGGTTTATTTATCATCTATAATTGAAACTTTTTGTTGCCTGAGTGGAGCTCAGAGCCGGCCAGGGCAGGTGGGAGGGAAAGCCTCCTGCACTCCAGCTCCGTGGCCACAGCCGGCTGAAAGCAGGTATCTGGGGTTTGTTTAGCTTCTATAATTGAAACTTTGTTGCTATTGAAACTTCGTTGCTTTGAGTAAGCTCAGAGCTGTCCGCGACAGGCGGGGAATCTTGGCTTCCTCCATCATTGGCGCAAGCAAGCCTCCTGCTTGTTCCAGCTCCGTGGCTGCCAGCCGCCATCTTTGTTGGCAGTTAATTTGCATATCCAACTGATTAGCCAATGGGAGGCGTAGCGAATGTATGGTCCATTACCATGTTTGTCTATTATTAGGTAACATAACTGATTACTATGTCTCACAAATTACTTATTAAAATGAAGAGAAATCTAAGTGTTTAATGGGGGTGGGGATGTTTTTTTAAAAGGTATTTTCCAAGGCACCAGGGCAGAAAGAGTTACAGCTCTATGAACACAGAAAAATATATTTACAATTATTTTAAACATGCCGACATAAAAATCATTAGTATGAAATGCACATATTCAAGTAAGCCAGTTCTTGATGAAAACAGGCTTTATAAAAATTGTCTTTTATAACATCAAAACAGAATGTTGTCTTTTCAAAACAGTTTCCAGATGAATAGCATATCATAATGTATATTTGCTAGCACATAAATAACTGCCTGAATACAAAAAGATGGCATGCATAGATAAAATTTGGAGATATGTGATACAAATAAAGCAGATATTTTATGATTCACTGCTACATCTAAATATATATATATAATCTTCCCAATACAATATCTGAATATTAAAATGGTAATTCCCATATACTAGTAATACTAGTATTTAGAACCTGATATTAGATATTAGATCACTAGTACAGATTGAGTGAGCATAAGAACAACTTATATCATTGACTAAAAGATAATTCAACTATTGAAACTAAAGTAGAAATACAAAGGCCAACTCAATTGTTGTATATCATTTGATTAACAGTTGAAAGAACAAGTAGGAAGGGTAGAAAGTACCTTGGGTGAAAACTAAACAAATTTTAAAAACTTACATGCATGTAGCACAATATGGTGTGATGTGAAGGAAAAATTACATGACATTAACAAAGAAAGCAGAAAATTAAAAAGTTCGATGGTTAAGGTATTTGAAACTAAAGAACAAAGGAGTTAAATTGTCAGGTATTAATGGATAGTGTTAAGAAATACAAGAAAATACAAAGAATGAAGTCGTTAAGAATAAAAAAGCTATCTTCAATAGTTGAAACAGAATGTAATCATTGACTAGATTGCATGGGACTAGATTAAATAATAAAAATATGTATTAAATTGTCAATGACCTGAAGTTTAATCCAGGGAACTAAAAAACCAAAACACTGCTGTTGGAAAACATGGCTCAAAATTAAAGGCAAAATGACGTGGATGAGTTTTCTCTGCTAGACACTGTATCCCATTAAAGTACTAATTACGCATGCTTATTTCTTCTGAAAAGGTCATTATGTTAGCTCTGCACATTTACATGGCACTGTATCCTATTTACCACCTGGTCAAAAGCCACAAACTTTCTTGGACTTTTTATAAATTTCATAAAACTAATTTCTATAATGTTGGGTCATAAAATTTGCACTAAAACAATAAAAAACAGGTTAATAAGAAAATATATACATTTAAAAAATAGAATTCAGCCCTGCTTTAAAATTACCTTCATTAATTTTCAGTTGCTTAATGCCACAGTATCTTCCTAATATTGTACAAAAAAGCAAGTGGGCAAAATTTGAACAGGAGATTTAGAACGCTATTTGGTGTTCTAGTTCCAAAGTTATATATAATTGTATATGTAAACTCCTTTATATTTCAATTTTTAAATATAACCTCTAAAAATATACCAGAGACCCAATGCATGAAATTC
>NW_006285998.1:0-18477 GCF_000327345.1 Myotis davidii
ACTTTTTGATATTTGCAACCATAGTAAAACAAAGACTTATATTTTTGATATTGTATATATTGAAATGCCATTTAACAAAGAAAAATCAACCAAAAAAAATGAGTGTCATAGGTTCTCCATCACTGGCTTAGACTAAGGTGACTCTGAATTGTGCCCTGTGTCCTGGTGAAAGCAGAGAAATAGCCTATCTGAAGGAAGGTGGCATCATCCTAATCCTCAAAATACTCTTGTGAATCCTTTAAAAAAAATAATTATCAGCATGCAATGAGGAAAAAAAAAATCTAAAAAAACATACCATGAGTGAGAATAAGGAAAAGAAAGAAAAAGAAAACTCAGACTCACGGGAGTTCCAGATGTTGTAATCATCAGGCACAGCCTATAAAATAACTCTGCTCACTCTACACAAGAAAATAAATAAAAACAAGTTTGAATATCTTGGCAGGTAATTGTAAACTTATGATAAAAAATGTTATAGCAAATCAGAAAAAGAAGAGACAAAGACATTCTAGAACTGATAATTTTTGGGGGGGGGGAAGGACATTATAACTCAGTGAATAAGTTTATCAGAAGTTTCGATAATACTAAAGAAGAAACTGTCAATCAGAATTCTATGCTTAGTAAAAAAAACCTGTAAGGATAAAAGTAATGAAAACACATTTCCAATGACACAAAACAGAGAATTGCCACCAGCAGATCCATTCTAAAGGAAATTCTAAAGAATGTTCTTTAACAAAAGGGAAATTATGCAAGCTACAAGGTCAAAGATTTAGGAAGGACTAAGGAACGTAGTAAGTGGAATATGTGGGTATATACAAGTAAATATTGACAATATAAGACAATCACAACATTGTGTTTTTGGAGTTAGGTATATTTATCCATCTATCTAGCTGTCTGTCTGTTTGTCTATTTATATATTCTTTTATTTATATCCCCCCCCAAAAAAAGTAAGGCCCAAATTCATACTTTGAAAAGATTGCTAAAAATATGAAAAAATACAGCTTGCCAAAATAAAAGCTAATTAGACTTATCAATATTAAATAAATTAAATCAGTAATTAAAAATTTCCCTGCAAAAAAGCTCCAGGCCCAGATAGATCCAACCAGTGAGTGCTACCAAAAATTCAACAAATAAATAATTTCACTTTCGTAAAACTGACAGAGCAGAAAACAAAAGGAAAGTCTTCACAAGTAGATGACACTGCTACAAAAATTAAGGAAGAAATGATCAGAAAGGATAATACAGATCAATCTCTCCCATTAACACAGATGTAGAAATCTCAAGGAACACAGAGGCACACAAATTCAACAACATATAAAAATTATGACCAATTCCATATTCTTTACTCTAAGAATATGGAATTGGAATTGGAATTTCAAGGTCAGTTTCACATTTTCAAATGAGTCAATGCAATTTGCCACATTGAAGATGATTATAGAAAGATTTACAGATTAAAGGAAAATACTCAGAATTATTTTCATCTGCACAAAAAGCTTTTGATAAACTCAACATTCATTCATGATAAAATTTAAAAAGGTACTAAAGATCCTACTTAACAATGGAAGTTGGACATTTTTCCCTAGAGACCCAAGACACGATAAAGATATCACTTACATTCAACAAAGTTTATATGTGCAGTAAGAATATATTTATATAAAAATGAATGCTTAGGGATGCAAATTTAGGCGGTAAAATAGTAAAAATATGAAAGGAAGTAAGTCCTATAGAAGCCATTACAGTGTAATGGTGGGGACATGGGTTGTGATCAGGAGGGAGCAAGGAAGGGTGGAGTTTGAGATCCTGGGGATATTCTATTTCTTGTCTTGGATGATGGTTACTGGGCTCTAAAACAATTTGTCAAGCAATACAAATTTTCACACTATGATAAGTTTGAAAATCATCTTCACATGAAGGTGTTAAAGCAAACAAGCAAATACACACAAAAACACATGTGGAAAGGAGAAGAAAACCCATATTTGGGGTGATTTCCTTTCAGCCCCCTTTTCCTTTTTTCTAAATTTAAAAAAATATACAATAGCATACCTCATACCCGGAGAGTTCAACATCTTTTCAAATGAAGACATAAAAAGAAAATACTTAACTACTTTCTCTAACAAACAGATGCCATGGGGTAATTTTTGAAGCCACAAAACTGTCTTTGTTCGAAGGAGAAATGGGAAATAATGGAAAGCAATTAATTTTTCCATGGAAAAGTAGTAAATCAAAATCAAGCAGCACTGAACTGAAAAGAAAATGTGACCTGAATACATTGAACTAGAATCTCTAAGAGCCAAACATCCAACACCGACAGAGAGATTCTCCCAGCATCCCCGTGTTTCCTTTCGACTCTGCCCACATGAGCGTGCTGTGCGCAGTTAACCCGCTGTGTGATTCTGCAGAAGTTTAACAGCTTTGCTGACCTCCAGCTTCCCCACTTGCTGGGTCTATAGAGCCTGCCTCTCCTTCAGTGGTCCTTGTGAGGACAAAATAAAATCGACTGTAACCCTGTTCTGAACAAGTAGCTCTGGGTGTACCAGCATTTAAAGGATTTAAACATAGCACAGACCCCAATCTGCACAGGGTCTATAAGCCTTTTTCATGTGTAAAATGGTGATAATTTAATACCACATTTAACAGGCCTGCTGTGATAATTAAGTGCATGCAAAGCACTGGTACATAGCCTCGTTAATATTCACAGCAACATTTTAGTTCCATGGATGCGTGAAGGGGCTTTACCCGACCCCCTGCAGTACTGTTTGCCAGAGGCCTGAGGTGGGGGTCCTGCCCTTGCCAGCAGGGCACCGTGGCTCTCAGCAGTCCAAACAGCGTTGCCCTGGGAAGGATCACCCTCTCCAATGCGGGGTCAGGTGTGGTTGACACAGTTTGAATTTTGAAAAAATGCTGAGTGTCAGCTTATTCTATCACCTGGTTTAGTTTCGCTGTTAGGCATGGTCCAGAGCAGAATGAGTCTACATGCTAAATTTTCTTTTTAAATCATATATATATATATTTCAGAGAGGAAGGGAGAGGGACAGAAACATTAATGATGAGACAGAATCATTGATGGGCTGCCTCTTGCACTCTCCTCACTGGGGATCAAGCCCGCAAGCCAGGCATGCGCCCTGACTGGGAATGGAACCATGGCCTCCTGGCTCATAGGTCAAAGTTCAACCACTGAGCCACGCCAGTCAGCTACATGCTACATTTTCAACCGTCCAGCACCCTCAGAGGAGGGGGGCTCACTAGGGGGACTGAGGGGCTGCCTCAGGTTGTTGGATACCCAGGAAACTCTAGCCCAGCCCTTTTGCCTCCCGGCGGAGGGACATCAGACACATCTTCTGTGCCTCTGAGTCATTAAGCCTCACGCCTCTCAGGCTCATCCCTGCCTCCTCTGCCCCAGGTCTCTCCTTCCTGACAAACCCAGGCAGGCCATGCCACTCCACCTGTGGGGGCAGGACAAAGAACCCCCTCTCCAGAATCCCTCCACTGCTCCAAGAGGTCCCGTGTGGTGAGCAGCCAGCTCCCTCCATGGAGAACTGTTGACCAGCCTGGTAAGTCACCTGCTTGTTTTTCTTTCCTTCCTTCTCTACCTTGTTTCCATGTTCCCTCACTTTTGTGGGTTTGGGACTTTACCTCCAAATAAAGCATTAGCACCCTAGCTTGCTGTGGGGTCTGAGTCCTAGGGAGCCCAGAGCAAGGCCAGGAGGATGGCAGGCATTTCTGCTTAGTGCTCATGGGCTACCCCGCTGTGGGGTTTGGTGTCTCTCAGGGCCCCTAGGAGAAGCAGGGGCCTGCGTCCAGCCTGGATGGGCCAGCCCTCCCTCAGTCACTCTGTTAAGAGCACTCCCTCCCCCAGTGTCCGCATCCTGCGGAGAATAAGTCAAAATCGATACCATGGAAAAAACACTACACTGTGTAATAACTGCAGCTCTTTCTGAAACAGACATAAAATGGCATGAGACAGTCCCTAAAGAGGTAAACTATGTGCTGAAATATTAGGACAGGAACAAGGAGAAGCACATGCAGCCCTTCCCATAACACAGAGCCATAATCTCTACTGCACACACGATTTCTTTCCCCCAACCCGCACGGTTATGTGCAGACAGATGCAAGTGGACATGACATCCATCAGCTGTCTCCTGGGAAGCATGGCTCCAAATGCATTCTGGGAGAAGGCTGTGAGAAGGCCTTGGGTGATGGGCTGGGGCAATCTCTCTCCTGATCCCCCATGAAGGAAATGATCCCATTGCCTTCAGCACACCCGAGACACTGCACGTACCCTTCTGTGGCACCCTGATGCTCTCTGCACCCCAGCAACAAGGGCTGGTGTCCCTTTGCACCCTGCACAGGCTGCAACACTTGTGGGCAACAAGTGACACCGTGTGGTTTGCATAGAGACAAAACATGCAAATAAGATGTCCCACTGATGGCCACTGAATCTCCTGAGTGGGGCTGGAGGGCAGGGCGAGGACCCAGAAAGTCACCCATCCTGAAGTGACTGATGAACCATTCTGGCTGTGAGGGGAAGGGACAGGTAGTGCAAGGACCCAGAAATGACACGTGTAGGTAAAACACATGTGTGGGGAGTGTCAAGAAGCAAATGACATGAAGAGAATGTCACATTTAAGCTTCTCTTTGAAGAGCTCTTGGCAAATTACACACACACACAAACACACACAAATAAACATAAAACATCTGACTTATATCTCTTTGAAGAGCTTTTGGCAAATTACACACACACACACACACACACACACAGACAAACACACAAACACACACAAATAAACATAAAACATCTGACTTATTGCAGTCCCAGGAGGTCAGAAGTCTAGGCAATGAGCAGAAGTCCCCAGCAGTTCCCTGTTCTCTATTTTCCAATCATCTTACCAACCTCACATTCGTCCAAGGGCAAATCAACATGTTCTTTTGACAGTAAAAACTGAAACATGGAGCGCGTCCTCTAAGTCCTCATGGCCTTACTGGTTTGCTTATTTTTGTAACACCAGCAGCATGGTGGCTCAAGAACCAACTGTGAGAAAGAAATCCAACAAACAGCATCCTGGGCCAGGCTAACAGAAACCAGGCCCTCATTCTCCCTGAGAGGCACATGTTGTGACAGTGATTATAGAAGTTAGGGTTCTTGCTGAGAAATGGACTGAAAACACTGAGAAGAATCCTAGGAGCCGGCCATAAGCGATTGGTATCACTACCTGGAGTAAAGATTCAGGAGGCCAACATTTACTTCCCTTTGCAACAGCGATGGTGTCCCTCATGTGCTCTACCAGGGCTTACCTGTGTGACAGGTTTCACACCCTCACTCCCATAATTGTTTCCCTCTGCCTTTGCAGAATTTGCAAAGCTGCTTTTTGAGAGAGGAAAAGCCATAGCCTGCGATGAACTTGACTTATATACCTACTCTGCTGGAGAAAGTCAAGTTCAGGAGAAATAGTAGTGTTCGTTTATATCATTCATCAGGATTGTCTGTTTCTCCTCCATGATTTAATAGTGTACAATCCTGATGGAGTCAGATGGGGGAACGATAGATCCCTGGGAGCTGTGGTCAAGGTTCTTATCTGACTGAGAAAAAAGGGAAAGGAGACTCTGGACTTAATATGTTTCTTCCCTATTTGGGGGCTCGGAAGTCTAAACGAGGCCTATGGTTTCCTTTAACACTATTTGGGTAGAATCTGTCACCAAGTACTTAATTCACTGAGTACCAACCCATAAGTGGGCGATGATGCTGGGGCGTGGGGGTTGAGGCTCTACCTCTGGGAATGTGACCTGGGACTGGCTGGTCCACTTCTCAGGGCCCATTCCCTTACCTGAAAGTGTGGAGAGGAGCCCTGCCCGCAGGCCTGCTGCAGTGTGAGTGCGGGGAGGTGTGTACGCATGGCCAGCATGTGCCTGGAACAGCAAATGCTTGGTGCACCGGGGGCTTATTATCAGCACCCACTGCCCTCACATTCTCCCTTCCCGCTTTGCTCTGATGTCATGGCAGCACCATAACCGGTCCTTGGCCCACATCGCTGGGTTCCTGCATCTCGTGCCTATGGTCTTCCTCAGGCATGTGGGCAGCCCCGGCGCATTCCGGCTCTGCCCTCGCTCCAGCCGCATGTGCACTCAAAAATGTGGAGAAGGAGCCCCTGGTGAGGACCAGGCTGCCAAGGCCCTTCACTTCCACCAGGGGCCACAGTCCTGCCATGCTCTCTCTGACCCCCTGGTGCACTCTCCCTTCCTTCCCAAATTTTTACACCTGCTCCTCCAGCCCAGCTTCCTGGAGGCTCTCACCCACCTCCCGCCACTCTGCATGAACTCACAGCTCCACTTCTCACTCCACCATCTGCTCAAGAACATCTCTCCAAACACTGTCTTTCACCAGCCCCCACCCCCGACCCCGACAACATCAATTTTCCCTCTTTGCTGGATTATGTTCATGAGCATAAAAATATGCTACCATTTCTCCCACTTAAAGAAATGTTCTTGACATCACTTTTCTTGTTAGCAACGACCCAATTCTTTCTGTTTATAACAAAATTCTTCAAAAAAGGTAACTCGATGTACCATACCCAATTGGTCATTTCCCATAATGTTTTAAGAAACTTTCAAAAGTATAACATACCTACAGAAAAGTGATAAATCACAAGTGTAAAGCTCAGTAAGTGAAAACTAGTCCACGTATGAGTATGGTGGCAAGTGTGTAGGCAGCACCCAGAAATTCCTCTTGTGCACCCTGCCCAGTGCCCCGTTCTAGCTCCCAGCAGCAGTGGCGGCGGTGGCGCCTGCGTGAGTGGCCCTGAGTGGGCAGCGCGTTCCATGAGCAGCCGGCCCCGGCAACCGCTTTCCCACAGGCCTGAGCCCCGGAGCAGCCAGATGAGCTGGGGATCCCAACGGCCTGACAGCCAGCCCGGTCCTCCCACCACCCACCCTGGTTCCCCTGTTCACCATCACTGATCCAGGGGGTGGAGGGACCAAGAGGTCAGCCGTTCTGCCTGCTCGCCAGTCCCCAGTCCTGCCCCACCGCTACCCAACTGCTTCCCATGGTTCCTCCTTCGCCTGTGGGCAGGGGTAAGGGGGTGCGGGGGGGGACCAAGAGATGGTCAATGCACCTCATGGTGATTGGTCGAGTGGTCATTCCAGTCATTACACTTATGGCCCCTAGCCTTTTATTATATAGGATGCTATCCTCTAAGAAAGCCATTCCATGATCACCCTTTTAAAAAATGTATACCCCACATCCATTCCTTCTCCTTTATAACTTATCACTGTTAGGCCCTCTATGGTTTACTTTCGTTTGTTCCCTGCCTCTCAGCATGAGAATGTCAGCTCTGTGAAGCTGGGGTTCTGTTTCATGCACTGCTGTATCCCCGCGCTCAGAACAGGGCCTGATGCAGAGCAGGCGCTAAGTAAATGCTGGATGAATGAGTGGATTTCAAGGACGTAGTTCCTGTCGGGGTTGGACTCTCGTTCTTCTAGGTTTTAAAGAGATTCCTTCTTCCCTAATTTATCCAATTCCCTTTATTGGTGCCATTCATAAAATTCATAATCTGATTTTTAATACCCTTTCCTCATTTAATTATTGTTATAATGTTGCGGTTAGCAAAGGAAAGAAACATTTTATGAAATAAAATGCTGAAATGTAGAAGCCACCTGCAGTAGGTGCTGGGCATTTAGCCGTCTGGCCTGCCTCCTGCCCAGTTCCAGACCCACGGCCTCATGGGGGAGGGTCTCCAGCTTCAGTTTCCAGCCGGTACCTGCCACGTGGGAGTGAGTAAGGAGCCCTGTTTAGAACGGGCTTCTCTTCCTCACTGCACCAGCCTCCTAGCAGAGTGGGGGACTGGATTTAGAAGCCAGTACCGTGCTTCCATTTTTGTTTTCAGACAGATAAGGAGGTCAAAGTTTTAATACAGAAAATTTCATTTTAAGGTGTAGAAAATCTCCATTTGCATCAAGTGCCAATACGCGCTTCCTCTCTGATTTTTATAAATTATTTAATCCCTTGAAACCAGTTTCTTCATCCATAAAATGGGGATAATAATTTCCCACCATTCAGACTCATTGCAAAGATTGAATAAGTGTGCATATTAACTAACTCACGGAAGTTGCTCAGCAAATTATGGATTCAGTTCTAACCTCCACATCATTCAGAAGCATCCATTCCTGGATATCCTACCAAACTGCACACACTTTCCTCTTTATAAAGCAGTTTAGGAAGCTCGCGTGCACTGGGAGCTGGATCGGTTAACACTGTTGGCGTAAAATGATGTCTGGGACAAATGCTACACTCACCCTCCTCCACAGGCCTCCACGCTGAGTCCTTCAGCACAGTCAGGCCCAAGCAGCTGCCTTTTCCAGGGATGGCTCTGAGCCAGGCATCCTGGCAGCCTCAGCCCCTAGCCAGCCAGCTCGGGCCTCAGGACACCTTCCACCCACTGAACCTTGGTTACAAGGCCACAGAGGGATGCCCTGGCAGTGCCATGTCACAGGCGTGCTATGAGATCATGCATGGGCAACAGCTACTTAAACTGAAGCAGCATCAGGACCAGCGGGAGGGCTTGTTCAAATGCAGGTTCCTGGACCCACCCCAGAGGCATGGAACTGTCTGAGTGGATCTGTGGTGGGGCCAGGCAACATGCATGTCTAATTGTGTGACGAATGCTGATGCTGTTGGTCAGGACCACACCCGGAGTAGCAGGTGCAAAGTATGTAACATGGGGCCAACACTTAGCAATCAACATGTTTCCCACTTGACAAGCACTTTTTTTGCTTCCATTACTGCTACGACACCTTTCTCAATGATAAAGGCTGTTGGAGAAAAGACCCTAAGTCGTCTTTTCCTAGTAGTCTCTTCATCCAGGGCCCCACATGTGGACTGACAATTTGGGTTTGCAGGAGAGCGTGCTCAGCACCTGCTGCTTTCCCTGGCACCTGTGGGGACTCCCTCTCTAACTTCACTTCCCGAACACCTGGTGAGCTCCATGCCACAGGTCATGTTAACACCACTTTATGGATCAAGAAACTGAGGCGTGAAGAAGTTGCCTATCAATCTGGGCCCAGGTGAAATAGGACAGAACAAAAGCCACCCTGGGTTTTGTGAATCCAGGGAGCCTGTGGATTTGTCTCACCACTGCCTCCTGTCATCCAACCACTGAGATACTGGTTTTGTTTTTCTAAAATGGCCCTGCCTGTTCCCTTGACCTCACTGAGTGGTTATTTGACGAAGTGCAAACACCATCTAATTGTCAGTGACACAGTGAAATAGGATCTGTGATAAATGAAGAAAAACTGCTGTCACGCTGGTGTCAAAGATTTCTTTGTGAACAGCGTTGGAACTTGGGGAGCTTTGGCTTCATCAATATTCTGTTTGCTCTATTCTGATGTCAGCACTCCAGCCCCCAGCACCTCTGGGCAGCAGGAGGCATTGGTGACAATTGCAAAGGACCCTGTAGAAATGGCTCTGGGTGCTCGTCTCTCTGGTGCCCTCCTCTCTCCAGAACTCCCAGACAGCCTTGCCGGAGAACGCACTGATTAATGTGGTGTAATGGCTCTCAGAGTGTCTGTTCATTGCAGGTGCACACTCCCTCCGGCAACTAAAGCAGTGGTTCTCAACCTTCTGGCCTTTTAAATACAGCTCCTCATGTTGTGACCCAACCATAAAATTATTTTCGTTGCTACTTCATAACTGTAATGTTGCTACTGTTATGAATCATAATGTAAACATCTGATATGCAGGATGGTCTTAGGTGACCCCTGTGAAAGGGTTGTTCAACCGCCAAAGGGGTCACGACCCACAGGTTGAGAACCACTGCACTAAAGGGAAATCCATCCTCAGAGCACAATGAAGAGGACTAAAAGCCTGGGACCTCTTCTTATCCCCACAGGAGAAGCAAGCCCTAGACTCCCAGACCCTCGCCTTCCCTTCTGAGAAATGTGACCAGAGGCAGAAACTGCATTTCGCACTCACTGCTGAACAAATAATCAGAATCCTCTTTCTCACCAAAGGTATGAAATGTCATGACGGGTCAGACCCAAGTCGAAGAGGCTTCTACCATGTGAAGAATAAAATTACTGTCTGAAAAAAAAAAAAGAAAACTGGTAGAAAAAAAAAAGAAGAAAATTACTGTCTGAGAGAGAGACTCTAAATGCTCATCTCTGGAATTGTGGTCTTGGTATTGTAAGTACATTCTTTTAGACAAAGACCCTACGAGCAACTTGCCCTGCTCCTGAAACAGGGCTGCGCCAGGACACGGGGAGCAGCCAAGACAAGGGACAGCCTCTCTGTCCGGCCTCACAGGAAACCTGTCCTGTGCCCTCCCATTTCCCCAGGGCTCGCTCCCCCTGGGTGCCTCCAGATATGTTTATGCACGTCCACTTCCACCTCCTGGAACAAGTAAAGCTGGCCTAGCAGAATCCAAGGTAAGAAAATCAATCCTACTCTAAAAATTGGCAATTAGCCCTAACTGGTTTGGCTCAGTGGATAGAGCCTCGGCCTTCGGACTGAAAGGTCCCAGGTTTGATTTTGGTCAAGGGCATGTACCTTGGTTGTGGGCACATCCCCAGTTGGGGGGTGGGGGTGGGCAGGAGGCAGCTGATCGATGTTTCTCTCTCATCGATGTTTCTAACTCTCTATCCTTCTCCCTTCCTCTCTGTAATAAAATCAATACAATATATATTTTTTTAATTGCCAATTAGAGCTCTGCTGTGGACAGCACCTCCTGCTGGGGGCTAGGTCAAGGCTTTCCCCAGGAGGCTGGGAGTGACCTGCTCCGTTTAACCTCACCACGTGGCAGGACTGGGATGCAGGAGAGAGGGTTGACATCCATGTTCAGTTTATGGGAAAAGCCAGAAGTCCCACAGTGTGTGAGAAGCCATTTCTCTTGGCTCCATCCTGACCTTCCCTATCGTAGTGATCTGCTCTTGTCACTGTAGCACCATAACCCAGGTTGGGGTGCCGTGTACACAGAAGTGGGTAAGTTCTCCTCCTCTGGGATCTTCTGCCAGCAGGTTCTGCACCGAAAATGTCTGTCCATAAGCCTTTCTCCAGGCCCCAGCCAGTGTCCCAGTCCTCAGCATACACAGTACCTACATTTTCTCCTTGGAGTCTAGGCACACCTGGACTTGCTCCACCCAGAGCCGCCCAGGCCCCTACCAAACCTGGCAGTCTTGCTTTCCAGCCACTGCTTGTGCCTCCAAAGAAGGGGGGGCCTGTGGCATTCTTGGACAAACTCACACAAGAGATGTTCAGGTCAACCCTCCAGGCCATCGATGGACGTAGAGCAACTGCTCAGCCCCACCTCAGCCGTGCGGGACTTTCCCAATACCCTCCCCACCCACTACCCTCCAGAACCAGGACCACAGGGCAGCCCTGAGCAGGGCCCCACCTTGTCCCTCAGCTCCTTCGCCCCTGCCCTGAAGGGCCTCGGAGTACCACCACCTGTCAGCTCACTGCTCGCCCCTGCGTGGTGTCAGGAAAGGGGGGTCGGGGGTAAAATAAAGGGCACAATGGGACTCCTGTCACAAGCCAAACAAAAACCAAATCAACACCGAAACCAGCGAGAAGCAGTGAGAGGCCACTGCTGGGCTTGGCCAAGGAATCTGTTTCTAAGCCAAGAGAAAGAAATATTTCAAACCAAAGACCTGTCAGAATCAGTGTGTGCTGCCTCAGTCCCAGAACCTCGCAGCTGGAGAGGGAAGCCCAGGGCTGAGGGGCGTCCCAGGAGCCAGGAGTGCAGCGCCACGCTCTCCCCGGCCAGACCAGCAGCTGCCTTCCTCTCTGCTGGGCTGGGATGGTGGTGTTGCTGGAACCTCGTGCTTCAATGGGCAAGTATGAATGTCTTCCTTAGATGAATAAAAATGGGAAGGTAGGCTATTTTTGAAAGAATGCTTTTCATTTGCTGGAGGAAGTCTTCCAAAGCCTGGGGCCCATGAAGGCACAGCAAGGAGGATGCTCTGCCGTGGAGGGCTAGACACCGAACCCTTCCGAAGCCCTCACACTGGCCACCCACCAAGACACACCATTTCCGCGGGCAGAACATTGACTGGGGGCGAGGACACACCGGCGGCTGTGAAACTAGAATCTATTCTATCGAATGAGCCTTTCACAAAGAAAACGCATCCCCTTTGAGTCCATTCTCAGTCGGTTAGATGTCCTCACCCTGGGCACAGTGCTTTCCGGCACGGGCCAATGCCACTGCCGAAGCCCAGGTGCCCGCGTGAAGGCCAAGCTCCCCAACCTGCTTTTCCCCAGTGGACACCGGTTTCCGTGATTCAGCCCTTTCCCGGAAGACTGTCCACCTTACCTTGGGGAGCCTGGGGGCAGTCCCAGGATGACTATTGAGGTGAGGTGGCCCTGACCCCTGAGCTCCCTGTGGCACCCCGACTTACCCAGGCGTGTTCTCCAGCCTTAAAGTAAAGAGTCTTCTGGTGGCATGAGTAGAAGTTCTTTCCCGACTCTCCTTACTGCTGGGTGTGCTGTGTGAGGGGCCTTACCTCGTGGGACAGGTAGAAGGCGGCAATGCCCAAAGGCCAGAAGCAGCAGAGCATGGAGAAGACGCTGAGACCCAGGTGGTCCCGGGGGGGCATCATGAGAAAGTTGTCCTCGCTCTCTGTATCACTGGAGTAGTTGCTCTGCAAGAGAGAAAGGGGGGATGAAGAGGGTTAGTAAAGGAACCACTCTGTGATGCCCTCTGAATCTGGAGGTGGAGGTCACTATTGTTATTGCCTGCAAGTCCTACCCCTCAAAAGGAAGTGCCCAGCGGAGGGAACTCTTACCAAGAACAGGAAGAGAAAAATTGCAGGCACAGGGTTATAGGTCATTCCACAGATCACAAAACCCTATAGGAGTCAATTACTCACAGATCTTTGGGATGAGGGCTGGGCAGTGGGGGTAAAGGTCTACTCTACAGAGGATAGAACTGGCTACTCTCAGAAGGACACATTTTGTGGATTCCACTCTTTATTCTGACACATGGGGATTTCTACTTATTTATCTATTTTATTTATTCATTTTTTAAAAAGACTAGCTTATTGATTTTTAGAGAGAGAGAAAGGGGAGAGAAACATCGATGTGAGAGCGCAACATGGATGGCTGCCTCCTGCATACCCCCTACTGGGGATCGAGCCTGCAACCTGGGCATGTGCCCTGACTCGGAATCAAACCAGCAACCTCCTGGTGCAGTGACTATGCCCAACCAACTGAGCCACACGGGCCAGGGCTGAGACAGAGGGATTTTTAAAAGCTCGGCCAATTCCACCACTGATCAAACCTCCCTGCAGAGGGCGCACTGGAGCGGAGCTTGAGGATGCGAAAGGGCAGTGACATTGTGGCAGGATAGTAAGAAACTAGGGAAATCCCTGGGCACGTGGAATGGGGAAACAGACAAGAAAATTAAACAGGCCAAACTGTTTGGGCAGCTTGCAGCCAGCTTGTGAATCACAAGACCTTATCTTCCCCAACCAGGAACACTTGAGAGTAATGACTTATACCTCTCCTCCCTAACCAGAGAATACAAAGCTTGAATCACCTTAGCCTGGGAAAACAGAGAACAGAGACCCAACTAATGCCATTTGTGCCAGCCGAACCCAAGGACAGATGAAGTTGGGTAACAAATAACAAAAACCCCATTAAAGCCAGACAGACCTAAGGTAAAAGGACAACAGCAAAACCGACCAAAGAATAACCCAAAATTCCCCAATAGACTCATTTTGATACTTCAGCATATTAAAAATACACCTGGATAGCTGATGAATATTCTGCTGAAACCCTCCCATAAGATTCTCACCTGTAGAAAAAAAAAGGGGGGGGGGGTAAAAAGCCCCCAGGACAAAGAGTCAGTGTGGCACCTGTGCCCCTTCTCGGGCACGAACATTTGATTTCTTCCTAAACTCTAAGGGTCCCCATGAAACTTGCAACCAGGGAGCAGTGGGCAGCTGCAGCCCGACCCAGGCTCACCCCTGATCCTGTCTCCAAGGCCCCTTTCTCTGACTTCCCAGCGAGCTGAAGCAGCCCCGCCTTGGCTCAGTTTTTTCCTGTAACATTCTAGAGCCAGAGCAGAGCACCCTCTCGGCTCTCCCCTGCTGCTGCTTCTACCCCAATTCCTTCCCTCTTTCACTGTCCTCAGCTGTAGTAAATGTACCCTCAAACCATCTGCACTCCTGTTGTGACATCTTCCCTACGCGAAGTCAAGAACCCACTCACTGCAGGCCAGCTTGAGGCAGAGCTGCTTTGGGTCGGTCCTTACCTGGGAATCATGTCAAGGGGCTTCCACTCCTACATGCCCAGCTAGAGGATGCCTGTGTCCCAGTTAGTTATTCCACGGGCTGGGCCCCCACGACACATTTTCTCTCCTCATCAGCATATGGCACACTCAGGCCGATTCATCCCAAACTGGGGCCACTCTCCATGATGATTTCAGAGAGATGGAGTCCCATTTTACTCCAGCTTTTGTCAGCTGCAGGAGTTTGCTAAACATGTGCCCCCCTGGTGCAGGCTGGAGATATGTAGGACCACCGCAGTGCATGCTGGCCTGAGGCGGCTTCAGAGGCAGGCGCTCACCTAAGGTACCAAACACTCAGGTGGGTGCACTATATGAGCCTAACACCTGTGTGGGTGCCATGGCCACCAGCACCCCCCAGCAATGCCCCCTGGTGTCTCCCCTGCCTTCCCACACAGACAGACACCGATGAAGTCCACAGGTGCGGACGATGTCCTTTCCTATTTTGTTAATTAAAATGCACATGAAATGCCCACCTGAGCCTCTCATTAGTGTGCAGACGGCAGCAGTGCTTTAGTGAAACGGCGGAAGCTTCCTGTTAGGACTTCTCTCGTCTCGTTGAGAAAACAGGCAAAGTCTGATGGGCTCACTCAAACCACAAACAAGGACCTTGTCTGGAGGGCCCTGTGATGGAAGTGGGTGATGCACGGTCTACGCAGCAGCTGTCCCCCCAGCTCTGCAGGGTAGGGGCTTTGAGGACCAGCCCCTTCCTGCCAGGGGGCACTGCCCCTTCTCAGGTGAGTCACAAGCACTGCTGAGTTTGGGATCCCACAGCATATACCCCCAGAGCTGTGTCTGAAATTTACATTCTTTTACTCTGCAGCATCACCTCCCAGATGGTCTCCCCAACAATAGAGGGAAATGAAAATTGCTCCCTTTATGCCTGTCAGAGATGGGAACTAAACAGCCTTCAGGATGCATAATTCATGGGTGAGATTCATGGGTGGATGAGGGCTGCCTGGGTGTGCTGCCGGAGGGGTACATGAGTGGGGTCCCTCCACTGTTTGTGGGGTTCTTGGGGTGCGGCTGAAAGGGGAATTTTCAGAAGCCCCCACGGGAGGATGAGGTGGCAGAAGGTTTCACTGGTGTAGAGTTACATCTCTCAGGTTCCAATGTCCCATTTCCCCCAAGCCGGTCCAGGAAGAGAGGCAGCTGGGAGTTCTGTAGAGGCAGAAAGAGGGCCAGTGTCCAGAGTTTCCATCCCATGTTGCAGCCGGGTGTGGTTCAGCATCCAGGCCAGGTTACAGCCTATTAGTCCTTTTGTGGAGCCCAAGAAGGCCGTGCACCATGTGGGCAGAGGGGAGCGCAGCCCCTGCCGCAGGAGGCCCAACGGGAACAGGCATGGGAGCCAAGGGAGCCCACTTCTTTGTTTAGAAGTTGAAATATTCAGGTTTTGTGCGCTTGCAGTGGCCATGCCCATTCTGGCCAATTGCCTATTTCCAGGTCTGACTGATGGGCAATTAGCCTCCCACATCACTCAGACCTTACTGGGCATGCGTCTAACCTGCCTTTGTCTAGTCCCTTCCCCCATGGATTAGCAGGGAATAGACCTGCAGAGTGTTAAATGCAGCTTTTTGGCAAAGCTGTGTAAGTGGCACGCCTATACTACCTGGTCTCCTCTTTCACTCCTTTCCTGTTAAATAATAACCAGGTTCTTACAACGGTATCAGGTGGAGACGCACATGTGCCAGCCCCTGTGAAGTTGAAATCTCTTATTTGAATGGAGGCTGTGCAGCGTTGCCAGGCAGAGTCCGAGTATCTTCATGGCCCTTCCTCTCTGCAGCCGTGTCAACCTCAGGGTCACCGGGCCCTCATCTGGGACCGAGGGACCGAGTGCTGAGCTGTGTTGGAAAGGCTGAGCTGCACGTTCTGGGAAGGGAAGAGCCCACAGTGACCGTCCCAGCTGAGTGAATCCCAAGACCCTCTGCGTGAGGTGGAGGGGCAGGACTGAAAGGACAGCCTGTCTGACCCTCAGCTCAGTCCCGAGTTCATGCACTTCATGCTGGCGGGTCCAGGTGCTGCTCACGGTGTCCTCACACGTGTACAGCAACTCCGCCTATGGACATTTGTTTAGTGTTTTTGATTGTTTGTTTTTAAAAAATGATTTTGTTTTTTGTTTACAAAGAGTTTTATACACAGTACCTGAGTTGGCTGGATTCTAACAGCAACTCTGGAAATAGGTGTTGTTCCTGTCTTTACTTTTACTTCTATTTTACAAAGGACAGAGCTGGACTCTGAGAAACTGAAATCTTTCCAAATCACAGAACCACCCAGACAGTGGCTGCTCAGTCCAGATTATGCTGTGTTTGGACACCAACCAAAAACGTGGCTATGTTACCATTAAACACTTTACCTCAGTTGCTTCTTGTCCAAAGATAAGGTGTCTCCTTTGACCAAGGATTCTGATGACTTTATTTTATTTCTTTTTTTTTTAATATATCTTTATTGATTTCAGAGAGGAGGGAAGAGGGAGAGAGAGGGAGAGAAACATAAATGATGAGAGAAAATCAGCTGCCTCCTGCACACCCCACACTGGGGAGCAAGCCCACAACATGGGCATGTGCCCTGACTGGGAATCGAACAGTGACCTGGTCCATCGGTTGACACTCAATTACTGAGCCAACCGGTTGGGCATGACTTAACTTCTTGACTGGCCTGTTTCATGGTGGTGACATGGAGGCCAGTGGTGACAGTGCCCAGTTGAGAGTTTTCTCAATCAAACGGCCAGGGTGTGTGAACTGCTGCCCCAGGCCACACAGGCAGCCGACAGCACTGACTTTCGCCTTTGGAAACTGCTCAGAATGACACCGCTATACCCATGAAGCAAAGAATTAGACTTCAGGGTACTCCCCCAAAATCTTCACAGATTTTCATTTAGAAGCATAAGGGAAGCACACTACAAATTACCGAGTTGTGGCTACATGGCACCAGAACAATTAGTCAATCTTGACTAAAATAGATTTTAAAATAGATTCAGACAAATTATAGGGTAGACAGAACAGCCCAGCTCTTTTCTCGTTCTTTCTTCCATTAGTAGGTTATAAGTGGCTGTGGGCATCGTGCCACCGAACAGCAAGGAGAGGAAACGAGGCCGCGTGCAGGAGGCTATGTACACACCAATAAACCAAATAGAAAAAATATGCATAACTACCAACACCAGCACATTCATCACCCACAGCAGCTGCTTCTAAAATTCCTCCTCGTGGGTCGCTGGATTGGAATAGCTGCGACGCAGATTGAAAGTAACTTAATGGAGGTGGCAGTGCACCTGAAGGTCCTCCCTTTTGAGCTAACCCTTTGCAGGAGGCAAATGCTACAAAAAGGTAGAGAAAGGAAGGAGCCGCTGGGTCCCTCAGCCGGTGCCCTGCTGATCTGGCCGCTCCCCCCACCATCTGCCCACTCTCGATCCCATTTTTGTTGCCTCCGCTCAGTGGAATGGCTTTTACTCAGCTTGGGGTTTTCTTCCCTGGCGTATTTTAGGTCCCGATGTTTCCCATTCTCTCCGCTCTGTGAGCAAGGCCTGCAGGCTGCCTTTTCAAGGGTAGGAAGCTGTGCTCAGCTGTGTGGCTTAGTCTCCCTCAGGCCTCACTCATCCCCACAGCGCCTCCCTCTGGGCCACATGCTGCTCTCCTAATTCCCCCTGGCCTTCTCTGCTTGCTAATTCTGGAGAGCACCTACTGCTCGGCTTGAGGGAGAGAGCAGAGGAGCAGCGAGCAGGATGGTACAGACGTGGGCCTCGACTAGCCCAGGATGCAGCGTAGTCCAGGCTGCCGCCTTCCTAGAGAGGCTCGGGTTGCAGGAGCACCGGCTAAGAAACACAAGGACGAACATGCAGGTGTGTCTGTTCTAGAGTGTTCCTGGCAGCACTGTTTAAAAACAGTACAATTATAAAAGAATTCTACACACCCGGTAGGTACGGGAGTAGTGGTGGGAGACAGCAGTGGCAGTCTGGCAGGGTGTCCTGGAAAGCTCTGAGGAGAAGTGGCATTCGAGGAAAGCCCTGAATATGGTGAGAAAACTAAAACGGATGGCATGGGAGAACCAAGATGGCGGCATAGGTTAACGCCGGAGTTTGCCGCCTCGAACAACCATTTCAAAAGTGAAACTAAAAGACGGAAGGGACATCACCCAGACCCACAGGAACGCTGGCTGAGTGGAAGTCCTACAACTAGGAGGAAAGAGTAACGCATTCGGAGACTCAGAGGAGGCG